>NC_085929.1:53065603-53173103 GCF_028885655.2 Pongo abelii | reverse complement strand
GCCATCTCTAGAAATCTAAGGTGAAAAGAAACAAATGCACCCAACTCTGTACTGACTTGATAACACAGCGTCAAAGGAAGGAAAAAGTCTTGCCAGTAACTGTCAAACACCATAATCTGTACCTTTCTAGTGGGACAAGCCCTAAGGACAAAAGAACTAGAAACAAATAGAGACTGCATTGAGTAATCTTGTGATATTTTATTTTGAGATTGTGTGTATTATCAAGGGATCAAACAAATGTGTAATGCTGATGATGTTCACTGAGAACCAAGATTTCAGCAAAACAAAGATACAATAAAAGTCTGATAAGGTTAAACAGGCACTTAGGAGTCCTGGATGTGAATTCCAATAGAATTATCTGTATGAACTCCTCAGGCCCAAGCCCTGTCCACTGAGAAGGTCCAGACATGACAGGTCATCAGCAGCCATCAATGCCCCAGAATCCCCATGGAGTGTGTCAATGTCAGCTTCCACCAAAAGGAACCAGGGCTTTATTTCAGAAATGGTCAATTCCAGGAATGAGGCAGGAAATGCTGGCGATGAGCCTGGGATATCTGGTCACACCGAAAAGCAAGGAATCTCTCAGAGACAACTGGGTTGTGTCAAAAGGACTCTCAGAAGCCAACTGAAAGAGGCCCAGAGACAGAACTATGTGAGCATTAATCACATACGAACCAGAATGATCAAAACACGCCAAATATGTTTACATTCACTGTCTCATGAGAATACCAAAAACCCCAGGAAAGCCCAACACCCTCTCTGGTGGATGCTCTCAGAAGATAACGCAACTCATTATTTTGACAACTGGAAAATGAGGGGGGAATCCAACCATGCACCCTGCCCCTTGTCTATGAACTACTCCTCGGCGGAGCCAAACGGCAGACAAAGGGAAGTGTTTTCGGAAATGTGTCAGCTAACAAATGGAGAGAGAATAGCAGAAGTAGAAAATGACCGTTCTGCAACCTCTAATGAAATGATGGCTCTGAGCAATAATCATCAAAGCTGTGACATTAAACAGAGACTGCCTCATGGACGCACACAGCACCACCAACAGAGGGATCATCCCCCGAGGGTCACCCAATCCCGCCACAACCAGGAAGCACAGGGTATGGCCCATGTTAGGCCACCTTCAGCACAGTCCAGAGCAGAGACTGCCCAGCAGGTGACCTGGTCTACCAAGGACAAAAAGTGTGATGCGCAGAGAACCCGCAGGGTCAAGACTGGAGAGAGACACCACCGAGCACAACACACCAACCTCATCTGACTCTTCATTCAGAGAGAGCTGCAAAGCAATCTGAGACCTCATCAGGGACATTTATTTATTTACTTCCTTCCTTCCTTCTTTATTTATTTAGAGATGGGGCTGCACACAGTGGCTCACACCTGTAATCCTAACACTTTGGAAGGTTGATGCAGGCGGATCACCTGAGGTCAACAGTTCGAGACCAGCCTGGCCAACATGGTGAAACCCCGTCTCTATTAAAAATACAAAAATTACCCAGGCATGGAGGTGCGTGCCTGTAATCCCAGCTACTCAGGAGGCTGAGGCCAGAGAATCGCTTGAACCCGGCAGGCAGAGGTTACAGTGAGCCGAGATCGCACCCCTGCACTCCGGCCTGAGTGACACAGTGAGACTCCATCTCTAAATAAATAACTAAATAAATAAATAAAATTAAGAGATGGGGTCTCGCTCTGTCATCCAGGCTGGAGTGCAGCGGCTCAATCCCTATCAGGGAAATTTGAGCTTCAGTTGGACAGCTGATGGTATTAACGAAAAGCTGTTTGCTTTTTTCAGTTGTGATATTAGACTCGTGGCTTTTGTTTTTAAAACACACTGAGCTACCACTACCCACTGAAATATTTACAGCTGAAATGAGAGGATGCTGGCTGGGATTTGCTCCAAAACATCAGCGGGGGGCGGGGGGCGGGGGGCGGGGGGACGGGGCAGGGGGTTGGGGGCAGGGCGAGGGCGTGTCGGGGAAGCCTGCCTGGTCCAGAATCTTGCTGCAGCTAATGGTGGGTTTCAACCAGGGAGGCCCATGACACTCTTTGCTCCATTTCTGGATACATTTGAAATTTTCCATAATTAAAAAATAATCCCCGTGCTCACCACCCCACAGGCTGTCAGAGTTGAACCCAACACTTTTACTTTATGAGCTACCAAGGGGTAAGGGTAAAAGGAGATGCTCCTTTGGCAAATGCTGAGGACAGAGTCACAAATGTTGGTCCAGGGACGCCAGCAGCTCTGTTTGTGACCAAGTGGCCTCATTTCCCTCGGGATCTGCTCGGCCCGAGAGGCGGCCCTGTGGGTTCAGCTGTCTCCATTTTGCAACTTTGTTATCAACAAAGTCTCAAAGCGAATCTGCCTGGACAAGCGTCCCTCCGTCATCCCTCCACCCCACATGCCAGCTCGCCCCTTCTCCTGAACCTTCCCGGGACCCAGCAGAGGGTCCCTGTTGATGCTCACAGATCCTTCCCCTGCACCAAGAGCACCTGCTCCCTGAAAGTGAAACACTGACCCCCTGCCCCATGACTGAAAAACCGTCAATATTCAACCACTTTGACTCACAGAAAGGCAATTAGTGAGGTTCGGCGGATAAGGCAGCCTCTGGTGGTTGATGACTTAACTAGGGTCTGCCAAGCTATGCTCTCCAGGCCAAATAGCACACCCTCCATGCACAGGCCCAGTTGGAAAGTCAACCAAGGGGCCAGCCCCCTGCTGCCACCGCCCAGGGAGAGCCCAGCCTCTCCATTCTCAAAGATCCATCAACTCCAGCGGAGCCACCACTGCAGGCTGGCGAGGTCGCAGGTGGCAGGTCACCAGGACAGTCATCGGGAGGACTGAACCATGTCGGCAGCCCATGTGGGCCAGCCCCTCTCTGCCCAAGCTGGCTCTATGCAACCTAAGGCTCATGGGGAGACCAAGTCACTACACATCACAGCCATAATGTGTCACCAGAGCTGTCCTCAGAACGACCAGTGTCCAGTCCTCAGGGGCCCGAGAAAGCTGTCAGAGTACAGATGGTCATACACATGTGTACACACACGGTTAATACTGCTGCACATCAGCACGCACACGCACATACAGTTAATACTGCCGCAAATGGGCACGCACACGCACACACAGTTAATACTGCTGCACACGGGCACGCACATGCACACACAGTTAACCACCACTGCACACGGGCACACACATGCACACACGGTTAACCACCACTGCACACGCACACACACACAGGGTTTACTGCTGCACACACACACACACAGACCACTGCCGCACATGCACACGTACACACAGGGTTAACCACCGCCACACGCACACACACAGAGTTAACTACTGCTGCACACATACACACAGGGTTAACTACTGCCGCACATGCACACACACACACAGGGTTAACCACCGCCGCACATGCACACACACACACAGGGTTAACTACCGCTGCACATGCTCACGCACAAACACAGGGTTAACTACCGCTGCACACACACACACTGGATTAACTGCCACTGCACACATGTGCACACACACTGGGTTAACTACTGCTGCACACGCGCACGCACACACACACACTGGGTTTTAACCACCACTGCACACGTGCACGTACGTGCACACACAGGGTTAACCACCACCACACACGTGCACACACACACACAGGGTTAACCACCACCACACACGTGCACACACACACAGGGTTAACCACCACCACACACGTGCACACACACACAGGGTTAACCACCACCACACACGTGCACACACACACACAGGGTTAACCACCACCACACACGTGCACACACACACAGGGTTAACCACCACCACACACGTGCACACACACACAGGGTTAACCACCACCACACACGTGCACACACACACAGGGTTAACCACCACCGCACACATGCACACACACGCACACATAGGGTTAACTACCACAGTCTGTATATACACGGTTAACTACTGCCATGGTTAACTACTCACACACATGCACACACAGAGTTAACCACCACTGTACACACACACACTCACACACACACTCATGCACACACCGTTAACCACAGCCACACAAACATGAGCACACAGAGTTCATTATGCCATCTAAGCACACACACAGTCCAGTGCCGTACACACACAGGCTCACTATCACGCTCTGGCCTGTTGCCAGGTGAACCCACAAGGCTGTGTGGACCGGCCTTGGACCCTTGAGCACCAGGTGAGTGCACAGACATGAGAGCACTGGTAACCAAGGACAGGGCACCCAGATGACAATCCTTCTGGCAAAGGCACTGGCTGTCTGGTACACAGCATGGAAGAGACCTTGGCTGGGCACGACACCCAGAAGGGAGTGACCTGCGCACCCCGGTCCTAAGCCCCTGTCTGTCACAAATGGGGGCTCCATGTAGTTCACAAGTGACTGGCTCTGGACACACAGGAGCGTAGTAACAAGAATTCCACCATAGTGTCAGCTGTGAAAACCACACGCAGCAGAGTCGCTGGCAGGAACTTTGGGACTCATCTGCCTGGCACTGTCTTACTGGTAAGTGGCCTCTTACTAGTCAGGCATCACCTTGTGAACCCTCTGTGCCTCAGTTTCCACATCTGGACAACAGGGAGGACACAGGTGGGGAGAGAGGCTCAAGAGCAATACACCAAGTGGGGCCAAGCCTGCGAGCCCCTCCTGTAAGAATCTCTGCCATTCTCACTGCTGCAGAGTCCGAAGCCCAGCAAGCCAGGCACGCCTGGCCAAGGCCAGTGGACGCCAGAGCCTACTGCCCCACCTCCCTCCTGGACACACAAACCAATCAGAACAAACGAAGATTTCAGAGTCCTTCCAAAAGCTCTGAAAAAGTCCGAGCTACCCATTGGGAATGCAAGGGACCAATCCACTAAAATAATTACAATTTTCTCAGAACATTTCACTCCTTTTCCCCTGAGACTCTCCTTTACCCCACAGGGGAAAGGCCCCCACGACCCCAGCCCAGCCCCTGCGGAGCAACCTTGAGTGCCGGCTTAGCAGGGCTGCAAGGGAGGCTCAAACGCAGAGACAGAGGCTGTGCCGGGACCACCCAACCCAAAGGGCCACGCCGGAGCCACAGCTGCCCAGGGCTCGCGTCCAGCGATGGAGCCTGCCTGGGTCTTCACCAGACCCAGCTCCTGGGCAAGACGACATCCCCCATCTCAGCCACCCTGACCCACCTTGTCCCATCCCCTCCAAGCGCTTTCTGGTACTCACGTAAGAAGTGTTTTTCCAATAAGGCAATTTCCAGGTGACCTTTGATCTCATTCAGTCGATCAAACTCTGTCCGGTTAAAGTCCTGGACTCCTGTGGCCATGATGAGGGTCCCTGGACCAGCCTAGAAGAAAAACACCAAAAGCTCAGAGGGGCCACCTGTGGCATCCTGGGTCTGCACCACTCAGTTCCCCCAGAGGTGCCCAGGGGCCCCAGGATGGCAGCAGTGGCATGTGAAAGGGACCAGCAGCTGCAGTCTCTGGACATGGGGACGACGCAGCAGTCAGATGGGGCGACGGAGCCCCCAGCATAAGACCCGTGTCTGTCTATCCAGCCTCCTCTGTTGGGGGCAGGGACATCTCAGAGAATGTGGATATCCTCAGAGCCCCTGTAAGGCTGACTTTAAGAAATATCTTAAAAATGGAGGCTGGGCACAGTGCCTCATGCTTGTAATCCCAGCATTTTGGGAGGCCGAGGCCGGTGGATCACGAGGTCAGGAGATCGAGACCACGGTGAAACCCTGTCTCTACTAAAAAATACAAAAAATTAGCCGGGCGCAGTGGCGGGCACCTGTAGTCCCAGCTACTCGGGAGGCTGAGGCAGGAGAATGGCATGAACCCAGGAGGAGGAGCTTGCAGTGAGCCGAGATCGCGCCACTGCACTCCAGCCTGGGTGACAGAGCGAGACTCCATCTCAAAAAAAAAAAAAAAAAGGAAACCGGATGAGTGGCGCTAAGTCTCTTGATGGTTGTGATCCTGATCTCCTCGGGCTGCAGAGGGAAGAAAACCCTGGAACTGTGCTGGCCCCAGGTGTCCGGCTGGCCGTGCCAGAGCCAGGCCCTCACACCTGAGTGGAGGCTGCGGGTGCCTCCACGAGCCACACTGAGTAGATCGGAGAGACTGGCCCCTGGGCAGAAGGGTTTGCAGCAACCGAGGTGAGCAAACTCCAAACAGCGGCCTCGGCGTCCTGTCTGCTCCATGAAAACCACGGCTCACAGCCCCAGTGAGCCACAGCAGACTCCAAACAGGGGCCTCGTCATCCCGTCTGCTCCACAAAAACCCCAGCTCAGAGCCCCAGCAAGCCTGGATGGGCTCGAGTTACAGGCCACGGCTGCCTGATGCCTGGAGCCCAGGGACTGGGCACAGGCGGCCGTTCCACATCCTGCTGATGGGACAGAAAGCAGGGGCCGTGCCTGGCACAGCCAGGCCTGCCTGGGCCCCACACTGGATGCCACACAGTCACCCTCCACGTTGCATCCTGCTAGGGACCTGGTGAGGGACAGCACACAAGTGAGTACCCCACCACAGGACAGCAGGGACCCAATTTCTCCAGCTGGGTCCTCAGACTTCCTCCTCCAGAGCCAGGTAACGGGTGTGCGGCTTCGACGAGGCCACCCGGAGCAGCACCGCAACGGCTCCTTGCACATGTATCACCCACGCTGTGGCCACAGCCCAGGAAGAAAGCTTCGGAAACCAGCAGCTTCTGGGCGGGGCACTCTGGCTGTGGCTGCCCCGTTCTGGGTGCCTGACCTCCCACGCTTTCAGCTGCTCTGGCTGCTGGGGCAAGAGTTCCCAGGGCATGAGCAGAGGCAGGGTGATTCCATCTGTCCTGCCCACTGGAGGGGCCCTGCGGGTGCTGCTTGGGGTCTGTCCCAGCACTGACAGATGAGGAGTAGACATGGGACGCCTGTTCTGGGAGGCCAGCGGAGCCCAGGTGCTGGGAGCTGGGATCTCACAAGCACCTGTCCAGGAGGACAGAAGCTCCAAAAGAGTCCTGAGGCGGTCACACAACCCCACCTGTGCTCCAGCTTACGCTGGAGACACGGGTCTGGGGCTCCAAGCTGACCCTGGAAGCTCAAGACGCAGGTGCCGCCAGACTAGGACCCCAGCTGGGGCCCCAGGACAGACCCCGGGGGCTAAACGTCCCCATGAAGGTGGCTCTGACATAGACAGCCTAGAAAAGGTTCACCTGAGTGGGCAGGGGCCTGGGTGCCCCCACACGCAGCCAGGAGGAGGCACACTGCAAAGCCTGCAGCCGGACCCCTACACCGCCCTGCGCTGTTTCTCTCCAGTCCTCATCTTTCAGACACAGACCCTGGCGTGTTTCAGACAGAATGAGAACGTGCCTGGGACCTGCTCCAGAGTCATCCAGTGGCTGGGGGGGTGCGGGGCAGGGAGGACACGGCCACCCAGGACAGGAGTGGTCAGGGGTGGGGAGCAGGGAGGACACAGCTCCCCTGGACAGGAGTGGCCGGGGGTGGGGGCAGGGAGGATACGGCTCCCCAGGACAGGAGTGGCCGGGGGTGGGGGCGGGGAGGACACGGCTCCCCAGGACAGGAGTGGCCGGGGGTGGGGGCGGGGAGGACACGGCTCCCCAGGACAGGAGTGGCCAGGGGTGGGGGTGGGGAGGACACGGCTCCCCAGGACAGGAGTGGCTGGGGGCGGGGGTGGGGAGGACACGGCTCCCCAGGACAGGAGTGGCCAGGGGTGGTACCAACCACGAAGGGACGAAGGACACTTGGGCTCCCAGCTCGCTGCTCTCTAGTTCAAAAGCGTGCTGGACATTTTGAATGTTTTCTATTATGATTTCTTTTTTTTTGAGATGGTGAAGTCTCACTCTGTCGCCCAGGCTGGAGTGCAATGACGTGATCTCGGCTCACTGCAACCTCTACCTCCCAGGTTCAAGCCATTCTCCTGCCTCAGCCTCCCAAGTAGCTGGAATTACAGGTGCCTGCCACCATACCCGGCTAATTTTTTTTTTGTATTTTTAGTACAGACGGGGTTTCACCATGTTGCCCAGGCTGGTCTTGAACTCCTAGCCTCAGGTGATCCACCTGCCTTAGCCTCCCAAAGTGCTGGGATTTCAGGCATGAGTCACCGTGCCCAGCCTATTATGAATATTTTTAAAGATCTCAAACACAGAAACTGTAGGCCACGCGCTACCTGCTTGCCCCGACCCACTTGCCCCCACGTGCTCTGGGCAGTTCTGGGACCCCTGACCGTGGACCAAGGACCAGGCTGGCACCTGGCTCCTGCCTTTGCCCCTTCTCCCATTTGCCCACCCTTGCTCCTGCACAGCTGGGCACGCCGTCTGCCCCTTCGCTGAGTCTGCCTTGGGCTGGTGTTTGCAGATGCACACCTATCTCTTCCTCTCCTCTGTCTCCCCTTCCTTAGGTTTCTTATCTACGTAGCTTCCAGAAGTTTCTCTCCATTTTCCTTGCATTTGAGTCAAACCTAGCCACCCTGCCCACAGCGGTTGCAAGGTAAGGTCAGAGACAGGAATGTGCCTGTCTAGAGGAGAAGGAGGTCATAAACATGAAGCTGAAATGAGACCCAGCAGCCGGGCACCTCTGCAGCCTCGCTCCCCACCAAGGGAACCTGCCACACTCCCCCAGCCCTCGGCAGGGCCCACCTTCAAGAGGCATTTTCCAAATACTTCACTTACTCTGTTTACAATGGCTCCTTGCAGGTGCAAAGGGCAGGTGTGTGCCTGGGGCCAGTGGGCCTGTTCACTCCCAACTGTCTGCTGAGAGCATGGGCACCAGGGGTGAGACAGACCAGAGGGTGGCCCAGGAGTAACGTGGCCCATGCAGGATGATGGAGGCCTGGCCTGGGAGACCTCAGTGCTTATCATGAATCTTCTAACCGGGAAGGCGGCCTAAACAACCACCAAGTATCCCACGTCCCAGCTCCACGCTGAGGACATAAAACACCCCCTGTACAGCCGGGACCTCCGGAGCCCACCCAGCCCACCTCCTGCCTACACCCCATGGACACCCTGCTTGGAACTAGGGGTTGCCTTTCCCACAACGGATTCCTCCTAGGATTGTCTCAAGTGATGCTGGAGAGAGAGGACCCCTTTCCTCTTGGTGACAAGGCAGGCTGGGGTCCCCAGGAAGTCAGTGGCCTTGGCCTCCTCCAGCTGGGGACTCCCGTTGGCAGCGGCAGCAAGGACGTCGACCCATGAAGAAAGCAGGGCCGTCCAGAGCTCGCAGTTGCCGGGCTCCCAGGCCAGGAGCAGCCTTCATCAGGAGTCCTTGAAACAGCCCCACACAGCCAGCCCTTCCCTGGGACAGACACGAGCAAAGGCTGCCTGGAATTCAGGGACAAAGACAGGATGGGCATCCATGCCACCTCGTCCAAGTCTCCACCTTCACTAGGTGGGGGGCTCCCCAGGGAGGGCAGGAGAGGGAGCCACACTTTAAACAGTTCTATTCCCATGGGAAACGTCCCAGTGCCCCAACTCAAAACAGTATCCACCTGTGACAAGGACAGACAATGCTGGCACTGGGGGCAGGGAAGGAAGGCCCACGGGCGGGCAGACAGATGGAACCAGGGCAGCTGGGGGCCCCCTGGCTTCCGAGGAGCCTGGGCTGTGGCATACTCTCGGGGAGGCCTGGGGAAAACAGTTGGACCATGCCACCCTGTTCCAGCACGTCAGCCCGGGCAGGGCTGCTTCCTGGAGGCTGAGGAGTTGGAGAAGAGCTTGGAGGCTCCCATCTGCCTCTGCCCACTCAGCCCTACAAATAAGTGTGCTCTTCCCTCCCCACCCCCATCCCCACCGGGCGGGGGGCTGTGTGGGTCCCCATAACAGACACGTGGCAAGGGGCCAGAGGCCTGCGTGGAAAGGCTCTGCCCAGTGCAGAGGCGGAAAATTCAACTCCGCCACGCCCAGCACCCTCCCCAGCAAGCACAGGCAGCGTCATGCGGGTGACCTGGCGCCAACCCTGTCTCCGATGGCTGCTCCAGGCCCACGAGGGCTGGGCCCCGTGGTCTCCACCCAGTCCTGGGATTCCACAGCCCAGCTGGGAGCCACCTGGATACCAGGGTGGTGAGGACTGGCTCTGCGGGACTCACCAATGAACAAGGGGTCCCCTATCGGGACACAAGGCCCTGGGGTGCTGCCCTGAAATGCTGGGGTCTGAATCCTTCTGCAAGCCCTGTGGGTCCCTCCAGCTGACCCCTTCTCAGACCTACGGAGAAGCTACCCTGAGCTGGAGTCAGAGGCCTGGACTCAGAACTCCAAGGGTGCAGGACACCAAGGCTGTGGCGCTGTCACTATAAAACCAGAGTGGTGGGCCTGGCCATTTCTCAGTTCTTCGGCTTTTCTAGAACTGTTTTCTCCAACTTTTGCCTCAACTGAAACCTGTGGCCCTCTCAAGATGGGGCGTGGGTCTTCTGAGGATGTCTCCCATCTCCTGCCTCCTGGTCGGGGGTCACCCCAGACGCTGCCTCAGCCCTAAGCGTGCCCACCTCCTCCTCGCCACCTCTCCTTCCAGCCGGCACCGGCCACACAGTCACCCGTCTCTTCCGCCTTTACCTCCCCTTCCCAGCCCAGCCTCGTGGGCCCCCCAAGCCCATCCAGGGCCCCTCCAACCTTCCCCTCCCAAGCAGGTCTGGGTTCTACTCTCAGCCACTTTGTCCCAGGACACAAACAGCCCACAACGAAAGGAAGCAGGAATGAAGCTGAGCACACCTGGAGGACATGGTGCTCGGTGACAGAGGCCAGAGATGAAAAGACACACGCTGTAAGGTTCCACCCATCCCCCATCTCCCATCCCCAGGAGACGAAAGGACACAGGCTGTGAGGTTCTACCCATCCCCGGTCCCCAGGAGACGAAAGGACACAGGCTGTGAGGTTCTACCCATCCCCGGTCCCCAGGAGACGAAAGGACACAGGCTGTGAGGTTCTACCCATCCCCGGTCCCCAGGAGACGAAAGGACACAGGCTGTGAGGTTCTACCCATCCCCGGTCCCCAGGAGACGAAAGGACACAGGCTGTGAGGTTCTACCCATCCCCGGTCCCCAGGAGACGAAAGGACACAGGCTGTGAGGTTCTACCCATCCCTGGTCTCCAGGAGTCACATTCAGAGACAGGAGGCGGAATGCAGGCTGCCAGGGTGGGGCAGGGAGGAATTCCCACCAGGGAGCTGGCGTGTGACACATGCTGGGCCTCAGTCTGGGATGACGAAAGGTTCTGGAGGTTGAGGTGGCGATGGTGGCACAACAGAGGGCATGTGCTCCGTGCCGCTGAACCGCACACTGATGGTGAAAATGAAAATGGTGCATTCTATGCTCTGTGTATTTTACCACAACAAATAAAAAGAATGAAGCCTACATGTGTGCAAAGATGACCAACTTCCTGCGTAACAAAAGCCATGCAACCTACAGCCACTCGGCACTGCCGTCTTGCCCCTCAGGGCGGCAGAGAAAGAAGCCTGAGAACAGCGCGGAGGCTGGGGTGGGGGCACACGGCCCTCGGGGGGCTACGGAGGGCACACCGCGGAGGCCGGGGTGAGGGCACACGGCCCTCGGGGGGCTACGGAGGGCACACCACACAGCTGCCAGGACCACCACACAGGCACACTCGGTCCAGCACTTCCACCAAGAGTGCCGCAGCCCACATGGGCACCAGGATGCCAGGAGTGATGGACGCTAAAAGCCACAAGCACCTGCGGTCCCTCAGTGGGGACAGATTAGCTGAAGTGACAAACATCCCAGGGCGAGATCCTGAGCTGCTGCCAGGAGTGAGGCTGCTTGGGGTCCGCCACGGAAGAGCTCCTGGAGCATTGAGAGGGGCGGTCAGAGCACCCCAGGCTGCAAGGTGGGCTCCTGTCTGAACCTGCCCCTCCAGGGAAACCCTCAGACCCTACCGGTGGGCACGGAGGATGGCACAGCTTCACGGGAGAATGCGGTGGATCCTGGGAAACGGCAACCTCGGGCCTCTGCATGGCCCAGCGAGACCATGTGGAAACACGTGCACACAAACACTCAATCGCAGGCATTCAGCCTTATTCATCACAGTCTAAGAGTGGGAACCGCCAGAGTGCCCACAACAGATCAATGAATAAAAACAATAGGCCGGGCACGGTGGCTCACGCCTGTAATCCCAGCACTCTGGGAGGCTGAGGCGGGTGGATTGCCTGAGCTCAGGAGTTCGAGACCAGCCTGGGCAACGTGGCAAAACCCCATCTCTACTAAAAATACAAAATATTAGCCGGGCGTGGTGGTGTGTGCCTGTAATCCCAGCTACTCAGGAGGCTGAGGCACGAGAATCGCTTGAACCTGGGAGGTGGAGATTGCAGTGAGCCGAGATCACACCACTGCACTCCAGCCTGGGTGACAGAGTGAGACTCTGTCTCAAAAAAAAAAAAAAGAAAAAGAAAATGTGGCCTGGCCATATGATGAAATAGGTTCAGCCATAAAAAGGCAGGCGGCACCAATACACACTGCAGCATGGATGAACCTTGCGTCCCTTATTCGAGCAAAGGACAGACACACGAGGTCTCGTGTTATATGACATGCCCCAAATCCATCAACAGAAAGTAGGCTGGCCGCTGGTGGGGTGGGGGGCCGAGGGAAATGGGAGTGACCACTAAAGGAATGGGGTCTCTTTCAGGTGATGAAAATCTTTTAAAACTGACTGTAGTAATGGTCGCACAGCATTGTAAATATGCTATTAATGAAACCCGAGTCGCACACTTTTAGTGGGTGAACTGTATACTGGGTGGGAGTATCTCGATCAAGCTGTTATAAAACCAACCCCCAAGGCCTCTGTGCCTGAGCCCAGGTCTCAGGATGTTTCTGGGAGGCTGCCCGTCTGAAGAAGGGTGATGAGAGGGGACCTCGGAAGGAGGAGGGCAACGCTGCACAGCCCTCCACCCCGGGGGCCTCGTGAGCCTGGCCTGGAGCAGCATCTACATGCTACAGGAACGAGGCTTCGCAAAGGAGCCCTGGAACTGGGAGGAGGGTTTAGCGAATCAATATTTCACGGTCATTAATAATTACAACTCCCTCCAAGCTAACCATAAGCAAGACGTCAGCCACGTACGTTTCACTTGTTATCTCATTTAATCCTTAAAGCAGGCCTGGGGGTGGATGAGACTGCCGTCCCCCTTAAAAGCTGAGGACACTGAGGCTCAGGTCCAGGTTATACAGCTAAGGAGCTCAGCCTGGTCTCTGCGGTCAGCACCTGACCTGCAGTCAGCACGATGCCCTCAGCGGGGCCCTGCTCGCCCACACTAGGAATCTCCTGGGATTCCGGACATCCGAGTGCCTGAGGTGGTTTCCCCCCACATCCCCTCACAGCCTCGAGGAAGGGGGGCCCCAGTCCACAGGCTGACCTTGCCCTGGCCTCTGCAGCATTTGCCCCTACTCGGTGGGCTCCTTCTCAACTCAACATGCCCCCTCAAGCCCCCTTGTGCCTCGTGGACCACCACCTGCCCACCGGAGCTGGTCCAGACCACGGCCTGCCTCTCCTGTGACCCCAGCAACCCTGCTGGCACTACACCCCCTGCCACCCCAGAAGCCACATTCTCTAAGCTACTCCCCAGATATCACCCTGGAGCGGCCAGCTCTGACATTGACTCTCCCCTGCAGGGGATCCCTGATGCCCCCCAAATCCAGATGTTCTGCCCCAGGTGAAGACCCCCATGATCCCACAGCCCTACCTCCTGCTGCTCCAACCAGACCAATACCTGCAACCCTGGACCTGGCCCCTTCACTCCAGCCCTCCACCCGCCCCTCAGACACCACGCACACACTCAGTCCACCCGCCCCTCAGACACCAACGCACACACTCAATCCACCCACCCCTCAGACACCAACACACACATTCAGTCCACCCGCCCCTCAGACACCACGCACACACTCAATCTACTCGCCCCTCAGACACCACGCACACACTCAGTCCGTCTCTGACCAGCAAGGGCAGGACACGAACCTGCCTGAGTCCACGCTTGGCCCGGCCACAGAGGACAGGGACGAAACCCCAGCCCACACCAGGGGACGAGGACAGGTACTCACAGGGTCCCTCAGGCGGGAGGGTCCCTACCTAGACAACACCTGGAGCAGGACAGACGGATGGCGGAGAGGGAGCTGGGGAAACAGCCCCGCTCTGGCCTTTGCGTGGGATCCCTGTCACCCCTCCCTGTTGAACCATGTGTGTGTGTGGAGGGAGATTTTTGTTCCTGAGACACCCACCACATGCTCAGCACAAAGACCACCATTGGAGAATCGTGGCCCATGCCCTCCGTGCCAGCTCCAGCCAGAGGTGGATGAGACACAGCTCTCCGGCGAGGGCAGGCCCCTGCCGTTCTGCCACATAACCTGCACGAGGGCAGACACCCACCTGGGTCCCGGTCCACCCTCAGGACCAACCACAACCTTTGCCTGGGGATGGCCGATCCCGGCAGGCCGGGCACTCTGTGCTCTGTAGTGATGCCCCAGGAAGCCAAGTGGCCCCACCTGCCTGGTCGGGCAGTGTCGAGAGAGCAGCAGCAGCAGTAAATTATTAATTCCTGCTGAAAGCAACGCACAGTCACTGTCCTGTTACAAAGCATTAGCAACGCGAGGAGCCAGGGAAGGCTGGCGCTCCCAGGCCACACCTGGAAAGAAGACCTGGCTCAGGGGCTGGAGGAGGAAACCAGTTGGACACCAAATTTGGTGTGTGCACACCGGGAGGAGCTAGAGGCCACGCTGGGCCAGAGGAGGGGCCGCAGGGAGCCCAGCCCACCATGCTTCGGGCCCCGCCCCGGCCCCCACCAAATGCAAGTTTCTGCAAGGCAGGGCCTGCTCCTGCCTGGCTCCCGCCTGCCTCCCCACCTGGCTCCCACCCAGGGCCCAGGGCCTAGCTGAGGTGCTCCGTGGGTATTTGCTGTCCCCCCAGCTGGCCACAGGCCCAGCCCTGACTCCGCGTGGCTGATGAGGGCCCAGCCTGGGATCAGCCAGCTTTGGGGGCTGGAAACGTGCACTTTGGCTTGACCAGAAGACAAGCCAGGCACCAGCAGCTTCCAGACAACGCCCGCCCTGCTCCAGCCGCATGTCAGCGTTCCCAGGGCCAGGCCGAGGTTTCCGCGCCACACGTGGTGAGAAGTCTGCCACCCACCCAGAAAAGCCAGTGAGGAAAACCAATCCAGCCGCTGATCAGACCTGGGAACACAGAAGGCTTGGTGTGGCAGCACCGCGGCCCCATGAGGTCTGCAGGGGTCAGAAGCAGGTGAGACAGAGAGTCAGGCCCAGTCCATCTCTGACCAGCATGGGCAGGACACGAATCTGCCTGAGTCCACGCTCGGCCCAGCCACAGAGGACGGGGACGACACCCCAGCCCACACCGGGGGACGAGGACAGGTACTCACAGGGTCCCTCAGCTCCTCGCTGTCCCGGGGCGAGGTCCGCGATACCTTCAGGGGGATTTCGTCGCTGCATTCGGTGTCCGAGGCATTTGGAGACTCCGCTAGATCGAGGAAGTCATCTCTCTTGTGACCTCTGAACCTGATTTTGTCTAACCTCCTTAGCATGTTCAGCACTGAGCTCCTCTGCTTCACCCTAACATGACGCTCGGGCTCCCTGCAAGAGAGGGGTACGGTCACTCTCCCGCTCGCCACTGTCCCTCCCACACACACCTCCAATCCCCACGAGCCAGCTCCCAGACGCAGGGCACGGCCGGTCCAGCTTTCCAGAGAAAACCCTGACCCAGAGACCCCCGCCCTGCACCCACCAGGTGGGGCCCTTGGCCACCCCACCCAGCCCAGCCTGGTCAGCACTGAGCTGCGTCCTTGCCTCCCACCAAGCAAGGCCCCCAGGTCCCAGCAGGCAGAAGGAAACCAGGGTTCTCAGCCTGGCTCGGCGAGGCGGTGCGCAGGCGCAAGGGAAGAATGCTGCTCTGGAATTGGGAAGGAGGGCCAGCCATGCCGAAAGGTTGCCTAACAAACCGTCAAGAACGTGGTCAACACGACGCCCACATACACCACCAGGATGGCAGCCACGCCTGGAAACCAGCAGATGCGTGTGCTAGGGATGCCTTGGTTGATTCTCTCCTGGACCTAGGGGACCTGGCCTTGTGTCCTACCTGCTCCACCTGGCCCTGGCTCCCAGGACTCCGCCCACACTGCTCCCTCTGCCTAAAGCATGTTCCTACTCGCCATGCGACCAGGCTCGTACTCAGACACATTCAGATCGTACCACCTCCCAGAAGCCCTCCCAGAGATAGCGGGGTCAGGCACCCACGGCCAGCTGTGCCTCCTGTCCCAGCCCCCATGCCTGTCTCCTCCTCTAATCAACATAGAAACCTGGTCACACTGAGGTGCAAGTTACTGTGTGCTGCATCAGGACACACGTAATTCACACACACCACGTGCCAAAGGGTGTATGTGTCGTGGGGTGCTGCTCCCCACATCGCTGCCCCACCTGGCCAGCAACACCAAGGCACCCCCAAAAGCCGGGAGGCCAGGATCAGTGGCCCACAGGAGGGGCCAGCCAGGCAGGGAGAGGCCACCCAGCCTCAGCCCCATCACGCAGCTCCACGGCCTGGATGCCTCTCCCAAAACCCGTCCCCGTGGGAGGACTGCTCTGTACACGCCGGTCCTGCCACTGACAAGCTTTCTGAGCTGACATTTTTGCCTCTGAAAATGGAAAGATGCCAGTAAGGCAAAGGTATCCGGGAATTCAAGACAGGGCGACTGGGCCAGGCGCAAGGAAAGGGGGCGGGGAGTGATCCCTGGCAGGGGTATTTCCCGAACTTCCTGCTTGGGGCGGGCAGCATGGCAGGGAAGCACTGAGAGCAAGGTCAGATCCAGCTCCGACGTGTCTGCCCCGCCTCCAAAGCCTCCTCCGCTTTCCTCAGCATCACAGTTCGTGGCAAGAAGTCTCATTAACAGTGAGGACCAAAGACACAGAATACACTAGAACCCGCTCTGAGCCACAGAGCTGCGGAGGCTCCCAGCATGGTGAGGGGAGGGGAGGCTCTCCTGGGATGGGCACTTGAGTATTCCTGATGCCGGCCCTGCTGCAAAACCCACAGGACGCTGGGCACGGTGGCTCACGCCTGTAATTCCAGCACTTTGGGAGGCCGAGGAAGGCGGATCACAAAGTCGGGAGATTGAGACCATCCTAGCTAACACGGTGAAACCCCATCTCCACTAAAAATACAAAAAATTAGCCGGGTGCAGGGGAGGGCGCCTGTAGTCCCAGCTACTCGGGAGGCTGAGACGGAGAATGGCATGAACCCAGGAGGAGGAGCTTGCAGTGAGCTGAGATCCCACCACTGCACTCCAGCCTGGGCGACAGAGTGAGACTCCGTCTCAAAAAAAAAAAAAAACCCACAGAACACAGGCTCTACGGGGAGCCGTCCTGATGCCCAGCATCCCCTGGAAGCTGGGAGGACCCCAGGAGGGGGCTGTGGGTGATGGGGAGGTAGCAACTGCTGCTCATAGGCTGGGGGGGCATGAGCCAGCCATTTGGAAAAGTTTCCCATATAGGAGCTACAAATTGCAGAGGGACTAAAGGTTCAGTAAACTTCAAAACACACAAACCTTAAAAGAAAAGAGAACAGCTGGGAGTGGTGGCTCACGCCTGTAATCCCAGCACTTTGGGAGGCCAAGGTAGGCGGATCATGAGGGCAGGAGTTCGAAACCATCTGGCCAATATGGTGAAACCCTGTCTCTACTAAAAATACAAAAATTAGCTGGGTGTGGTGGCAGGCGCCTGTAGTCCCAGCTACTCAGGAGGCTGAGGCAGAGGAATCGCTTGAACCCGGGAGGCGGAGCTTGCAGTGAGCCGAGATCGCACCATTGCACTCCAGCCTGGGCTACAGAGTGAGACTCAGTCTCAAAAAAAAAAAAAAGAAAAGGGAACTTAGTAGCTATGAAATCCCTAGAGAGAAGAAGATGGAAGAGTCTATATTAAGAGACTAAAAAAAAAAGCCACTAAGTAAAAAAGTCTAACACGCCACCAGGCAAAAGTAAAAAGCTCTCATTTGTAAAAAAAAGTAAAAAATTTCAAAATATGCTATAAAACAAGGAATACAGGTAACAACATGATAGATGAAGGATTAATATCCATGTTACAAGACAACTTGACTAGGCCAGGTGCGGTGGCTGGCGCCTGTAATCCCAGCATTTTGTGAGGCCAAGGTGAGTGGATGACTTGAGGTCAGGAGTTTGAGACCAGCCTGGTCAACATGGCGAACCTCCGTCTCTGCTTAAAATACAAAAATTAGCTGGGCGAGGTGATGTGCGCCTATAATCCCAGCTACTTGGGAGGGTGAGGCAGGAGAATCACTTGAACCCAGGAGGTGGAGGTTGCAGTGAGCCAAGATCGCACCACTGCACTCCAGCCTGGGCAACAGAGCAAGACTCCGTTTAAAAAAAAAAAAAAAGACAGCTTGACAATGTAGTCAATGTGGGAAAAATGACAAGACCACTTCCTAATATGCAAAAACCTTCAAGCTCACTAGAAAGGAAACTAGGCCGGGCACGGTGGCTCATGCCTATAATCTCAGCACTTTGGGAGGCCGAGGCGGGCGGATCACGAGGTCAGGAGATCGAGACCATCCTGGCTAACACGGTGAAACCGCATCTCTACTAAAAATACAAAAAAATTAGCCAAGCGAGGTGGCGGGCACCTGTAGTCCCAGGGTCCCAGCTACTCGGGAGGCTGAGGCAGGAGAATGGCGTGAACCCGGGAGGTGGAGCTTGCAGTGAGCCGAGATTGCACCACTGCACTGCAGCCTGGGGGGCAGAGCGAGACTCTGTCTCAAAAAAAAAAAAAGGAAGGAAACTAAAGCTAACCCGGGCTGTGGAATGTGGCGGAGCAAGCACACAGACACCCCCTGAACCAGCGACTCCACAACTCAGTACCAGGACCCTAGGACGAAGCTCAAGAAGGGGAGGCCTGGTGGGGGGAAACACGTCACACACCATCCATCAAGACCAGCAGGGCAGGGGGTCCTGGAACACCCTGGTGGACCCACACAGGACCCCGTCCTTGTGAAGGGACGAAGGCAACTAAAACCGGGACCTTCCTGTGACCGTCGTTATGGCAAACAGGTGCGTGAAGAGACTCGGGTGCTATGGGGCCAGACGTTGGGAGTATGGGCTTACAGTGATGGTTAACAATTCTCTCTCCAAATCTCCTAAAATGCCTCCCTATTACTTCTTTTCCCACAATATTTTTTAATTACGGTAAAACACACGTAATATAAATATTACCAATTTCACCAGTTGTTTTTTTTTTTTTTTTTTTTTTGAGATGGAGTCTCGCTCCGTCACCCAGGCTGGAGTGCAGTGGTGAGATCTCGGCTCACTGCAAGCTCCGCCTCCCGGGTTCACGCCATTCTCCTGCCTCAGCCTCCCAAGTAGCTGGGACTACAGGCGCCCGCCACCACACCCGGCTAATTTTTTGTATTTTTAGTAGAGACGGGGTTTCACCGTGTTAGCCAGGATGCTCTCAATCTCCTGACCTCGTGATCCACCCGCCTCGGCCTCCCAAAGTGCTGGGATTACAGGCGTGAGCCACCGTGCTCGGCCCAACTTCACCAGTTTTTAGCGTGCAGCTCCGTGGCATAAATTACATCCGTGATGCTGCGCAGCCACCTCCAGACTCGTCTAACTGAAACTGCTCACTGAACAGGAACTCCCATGCCCTCCCCAAGCCTCTGGTAACCACCATTTTTACTGCTCTTTAATGTTTAAAAAGGAAGGATGAACAGGCTAGGGGAAGTGTAGCAATGTAAAACCTACTTCCTTCCATTCTCAAAAACCCGGCGAGTCCTCCTGGGAGCGGCAGCTGAGAGGGAGGCAGAGGGGACGACCCAGGCACTGGTGCCCGCAGGCCCTCGGTAGGGCACCAAGCTGGCCTCCACCCAAGGAAAGCGGGGGCCATGCTCAGACACGCACAGAACTCTTGGCTGCCTGCAGGGCTCTGGGCAGAGGACAGCCCCCTTGTCTGGGAGGCTCTAATTCCGAGGCCAGGGCTGCCTTCCCAATCACCTCAGGCAAGCAAATGAGGCACTGAGAGAGGGGACAAAGGCCCTGAGTGTCCCTCCTGTCACCATCAGAATGCAATGCGTGCCCCGCCACAGTGTCCGGCTACTCCTCAGTCTGTTCTCCCAGCCACTGGCTCAGCCCCAAACCCAGGGTCCTCCTGCTGGATGGCTCACAGCGGCCCTTAGGGAGGGCGTCCACACATCAGGGTCCTAGAGGACCCTGCTCTCATCCCCACTGACTCTACCACCCTCCTCACCCAACTCCCTGGGTCCATCAAAAAGACAGACTTTTCAAGCTTCGGTCAGTTAAGAATCAAACTCCATGTCACCGCACATGTCACGACAGGTCACCACACACCGCCAGGGATGGGCCTTCCAGCCTACACCACCAGGGATGGGCCTTCCAGCCTACACCACCAGGGATGGGCCCGGGCTACACTTCCAACCTGCGCCTGCACGAAGGTAGGGGTGCCCTCCGCAACACACCGCCAGGGATGGGCCTGGGCTACGCTTCCAGCCTGCACCTGTGCCAGGCTGGGGATGCCCTCCACAGCCATATGGGCAGCCCCCACACTGCACTGAAGAGTGCTCCACTCTACACCGGGGTGGCTTCATCTCAATGACATCCGCAAAGAGCCATTCCCAAGTAAGGTCGGGTCCACAGGTACCAGGTGGACATGAATTTTGGGGGAGGACGCTGTTACCCCGCACACCCCCAACTTACAGATGCAGAAACCGAGGCCCATCTACACACTGACCATTGCTCCAGGCTGCACCTCAGGCCAGACCCAGGTGTCCTGACGCTGCCCACCTGCGTCTCACCTGCACCTTCCATCCTGCGTGCTGCAGCAGCGCATCCCCAACCAGACGGCCCCTGCCCTCCCTACTTCCAGCTGCCCATCCCCACCCCCTCCACGGTCCCTGAAGGAAGAAGCCCAGCTCCTCAGCCTGCAGCCCAGTCGCCCTCCCCAGGACCGGCCCCTCCACCTGCACCTACAGGCCCACCCCTGGCAGCCCAGGGCCCCTGCAACTCCGAGCCACGCGGCTCTCTCAGATCGGCCTCCCTCCCTCTCGGATCGGCCTCCCTCCCTCTCGGATCGGCCTCCCTCCCTCCCGGATCGGCCTCCCTCCCTCCCGGATCGGCCTCCGTCCCTCCCGGATCGGCCTCCCTCCCTCCCGGATCGGCCTCCCTCCCTCTCGGATCGGCCTCCCTCCCGGATCGGCCTCCCTCCCTCTCGGATTGGCCTCCCTTCCTCTCAGATCAGCCTCCCTTCTTCTCGTCCTGTCAGGTTCTGAGGGGCTTCCTGAGAGGCTCCTCCTCTTGCTGGCCCTCCTGACGAGGCCAGGTTCTCAGGAGGCCTCCACCCTTCCTCACTGGACCCCCGACCCCAGGCTGCGCAGGTGCTTTACCGGTGGGTCTGGCCTGCACCCGGCCTTGGGAGGGAGCCTGCCTTTCAAGATTGAGATGGCTCCGGAAGAGCACGTGGTACCCAGGACCACTGCCCCAGAGAGTAGCAGCTTTTCCCAAGGCTGGGGCTTCCACTCAGATGGGCCCTACCATGTCCCCCTGCCGCCTGCCCCCTACCTCCATCTGTCTCAGATACATCCAGAAACACTCTCTCACTGTGGCTCCTCCAGGTCCTGGCCCAGAACCAGGATGTGCTGTGAGGACCCAGGAACCATAGCCTCCAAGCCACCCAACCCCAGCAGGCACGGAGAGGGTGGTGCCTGCTGCCCTGGAGCCTGGAGGACCCCAGTCCTGTGCACCAGAGCAGGGCAGCAGGGCTCACCACGGCTGTCCAGGTTCTCCCAGGATCCCCCAGGCTCAGGGCAGCGCCCGGCCAGGCTCCAGGCCCTCTCTGCAAGCAGGATGGAATTGGGCCAGCCAGCCCTGGAACACAAAAGCATGCTGCTCTGGAAACCGCTGAATTGCTTCTGGTCACACAAAGGCAACAGTGTCTAGGGAACCCTGGACTCAGAAACCGCAAAGGACTTTATTTCCCCTTCCCCAGCCCAAGATTTAAAAAAAAAAAAAGGGGGGTTCCTGGTCTCTGGTGCTTGCCCTGAGCCGTGTCTCCTTCACACCATCTCCCCTGCTAAAGCTCCTCTCCAAGTTCTGGGTCCCTGGATCACAGCTGACCTCCACATCAGGGCCCGGTTGCCAGCGCGCCCTTCATCCCCTTGTTATCTGGCGGCTCTCCTGCTGATCCTGGGATAAACAGCACCCACTTTCCCACAGCCGCCAGCCCTCCTAAGCAATGTCCCTGGGGGACTCGCAGACGTTGAGCAAAACAGGCACACCTCCCCCACCCCCACTGCAGTGGGCCCCTGCCCCCGCCTGGCCCCCTCCAAGTCTCAGTCCTCTAGGGAAGGTAGCCCCTAAACCTCACTGTCAGAAAGGCCTGGGATGGAGGTTAGACCAGCAGCTGGACAGCCAACCTGGGCAGCTGGAGAGGACATGAGGATGGGGCAGCTGGCAGACTCCAGGGCTTTGCAGAGTGAACGGGAGGACCGGGGGCGGCCAGCAAAAAAGGCCTCGTTCTACCAATACCCCATCGCCAGCCAGGCACCAGGGCTCAGGCCTGTAATCCCAGCACTTTGAGAGGCTGAGGTGGGCAATGCAGTGACACAAAAAGTGAAATAAGAACATGAGCCAGCGTGGTGGTACGTGCCTATAGTCCCAGTTGCTCAGAAGGTTGAGGCAGGAGGATCGCCTGGGAACCTGGGAGTTTGAGGCTGCGGTGAACCACGATCTTACCACTGCACTCCAACCTGGATGAGAGCCAGACCTCGTCTCTAAGAACAAAACAAAAATATCCACCCCAATGTCCCCATGCTTACAGCCACATACTTGCACCTCCCTAACTCCTTATGCAAAGAGGCCCAAGGACCCCAGCACACACAGCTCCCTGGGCCCTCTGGGGTCCTAAGACTGCAGATCCTGCCCTTCTGGGCCCTGCCCGGCCTTGGCCACTATTGTTCCAACATCAGCCTCGAGAGGTCGGCTCACAACGGATGACATGTGCGCTGCCCCAAACTCAAGGCTTGTCCAGGAGTTTCATCCCCTCCCTGGATTCAGGCCTCAGTCCTGCTAGCTGGGCACAGTCAGGAGGCCTCAAATGCTGATGTCCGTATCCGGGTGTTTGGCTGCTCTCAACCCTGCCCCCAAACCTGGCCTCCCTGCAGGCTCCAAGCTGGACAGCTCACCAGTATCTCAACTATGCCACGCCTGGCACAGACTCGGGTCTCAAGGGGCACTCTGATTGGATGGCACTGTGTCCACCAGCTGCCTGGGTGAAACCCTCAAGAGCCCTTGATAGCCTCGTTCCTCAACTCCACTGCCAATCTGCAGTGCGTGCCAGCTGCCCGCCTCCAGACGGGGCTGCGCATCTGTCCACCTCTCCCCACGACCCCAGCCTGGTCCAGGCAGCCGCGTGCCTCCCAAAGCCTTCTCCACACGGCAAGCATGGCGAGGCCTTCAAATGGAAAATCAGCCTCTGCAGTGCCCCTGCTGAAGTTCTCCAGGGGCTTCCATGCACCTGGATCAACGCGGCTGCTCCCCCAACACCCTCATCAGCTCTGGCTCCTCCAGGCTTGGCTGCAGCTCTGCTGACCCCCTTTGGAACCCTCCGACCACCGCCTCTGTCCCCACTGCAGGGCCCGACACGTTTGACTCTGGGACGTCGCTCATTTGCCGCATTCCCCAGTCGCCGCCTGCTGTCACTCCACCGTCCTGTTTGGTTTGACGTGGTGTCCTTGGATTGCCCTGATGGCTTCCTTGTTTAGCGCTTGTGCCTCCAGCTCTGCTTGGTTAGAACCCGCCTGGTGCTCCCCCAGGGCAGGGGCTGTGTCTGACTAAGCCTCCGGGGGCTTGGCTCTGCCCGGTGATGCTCAGGTGGACTCGAGCTGCAGGCGCCCGAGTCTCCCTCTGCAGAGCTTGGCACGTGGTGGGCAGTGACAAACACTTGTTCAGAGAGTGAGGGAGCGACGCATGAAGGCAGCCCAGATGCCGCAGCTGGGGTGTCCCCGCCAGCCTGAGCCCCCAGCCACCAGCTGAGCTTTCTTTCCTCTGCCAGAGGCCTCAAGAGAAAGGGACACCCATGGACTAGGGACACCCATGGACTCTGCCTTGGGCCCTGCCAAAGCACAGCGTCCCCGAATACACAAAAACTTTAACTCCAAGCCTTCAGTGATCTGGGATGTTTCTCCAGGAAGAAACCTGAATTCCTTCCCTTGGCAAAGTATCTTCAGGCCTGAGTCATATGAGGGTCAGGCTGGAACCCCATGGGGGGAGCTGAGCCTTCTGCACTGTGAGAGGGAAGCCACCTGGGGGGCCAGGGAGCGGGCCCAGGGCTAAGCACACCCTGGGGTGCTAATGCCAACATGGTGTATGGCCCGCTGTGGGGCCCCTTGCCAGCATGGCCCAGGAGAGACAGTCAGGAAGACTGGGAGGGCCGGGAGAGGCCTAGGTGAGTCTCTGCTTCTTCCTCTGTGCGCTGGGATCCTGCCCAGGCCTGGGGAGGAAGGAGCTGGTTAATGTTTAAGGACCCAACACAGGGGAACCAACACGCACAAGGGAACCTACACGCACAAGGGAACCTACACATGGGGGAACCTACTTGCACAGGGGAACCTACACACGCGGGAACCTACACACAGGGGAACCTACACGTATAGGGGGAACCTACACCCAGGGGAACCTACACACACAGGGGAACCTACACACAGGGGAACCTACACACACAGGGGAACCCGCATACACGGGGGAACCTACACACAGGGGAACCTAGACGCTTAGGGGAACCTACACACAGGGGAACCTTCACACAGGGAAACCTATACGCACAGGAGAACCTATAAAGCACAGGGGAACCTACACACAGGGGAACCTACACGCACAGGGGAACCTACACACAGGGGAACCTACATGCACAGGGGAACCTATAAAGCACAGGGGAACCTAAACATGGGGGAACCTTCACACGGAGGAACCTACACACACAGGCACATGTCCCATGTTTACTACCTGCGGCGTGTATCTGCAAATAATCATGAAATGTGCACTACCCATGAAGTGTAAAATTCTGGACAACCAACTGACTCTCACAGAATGCTTTCATGAATTTGTGCTCAAATCCTGTCTCCACGGTTGGCCCCTGGCAGCCACCACCCATGAGCACCACACGGATGTTGGCTGGTGTTTTTGTTTCCGTTTACAAACCACAACAAAGGTGGAAGGGAGACATGCAGGGGAACGCCACCTGTGAGTCTACGACACGGGAAATGTCCTTGCTGAACAAGGTAGCTGCTTTCCAATGGTAGAATATTTTCACAAGGCTTTTACGCCATTTGTAATGAACGGCTACAGACATCACACAATTTTTAGCTTCATCTGCACGTTAACACTTTCCTCATCAGTTTGGTAAGTCTAGACAACCAACACAAGGAGAAGCGAGGCCCTGAGTGGTGGCAGCACCCCGCCCTTGGTGCACACACTCCCGCCCTGCCAGCGGTCATCACTGCACAGCGTTTCGGCCACACGCGGCGGGCCCAGGGAACCTCGGCAGCACACGCAATAGTAAAATGCAATCAAATGATTCGGAAACGATGGGGTTCAAGTATTCAATGCCTTTGCTTTCAACATAATTGATCTAACTGCAAGTTTATGTATTTTCATTTTTATTAACAGCCAACTCACAGAATTCCTGAAAACCCATCAATCAGCTCCTGGGAACCCGTGTGAGCCACCTCCAGATCCCTCCTCTCACACTGCTGCAGCCGCGGCCATGACGGCCATGAGGGCACAGGGCTCCGTGAACAGCAGCAGCCTCCCCTCACCCACCTCTCTCCCAGCAGGCTTGAGACAGATGCGTGAAATAGAAGGTGAGGTCTAAATGCAAAACTAGAGTTCCTGAGAGGCCCCAAGGGGTCAAAGACAGCCTGGGAAGCAGGAAGCAGCAAGCTGGGCAGCCCGCCTCCAGGGCAGGAGGGGGTATGTATGGCAGCACTGAAGCCTCGGGGTGGGGTGGGCCCATCTCTGACTCAGCGCCAGCAGCCTGACCTCTAGCCCCATCCTGGCACCCTGCCCTCTGCACCATGGAGGCCCCTTCCTGGCCTCCAGGATGCTGCCCAAGCGATGCCCTCTGTCTGAGACAGCCTTCCCAGCCATTGGGTAACCGCCACCCAGCCCAAGTCACTCTCTACTTTCAATCACATCACCCTGCCTGGGGGACCCAAAACCACCACAAACCACAGCGACAGCAGCTCGGGGACACAGGGAACACTCGCCTGTGCGGGGCTGGGGGTTGCGTCCTGGCCCTCTGTGCCTCCAGCACCGGGTGGGGCTGACCCACATCTGCTCCAGTCGCCCTAAGTACCACCGGGGCTGGAGAGCCTCGAGGAGTGGACATGTGTCCCACTATCCACCAGATCATCTCAAGCACAGGCATGCAGTGGGTCGCGGCAGCCAGAAGCCAGGCCCAGGCTGGCCACAGCTGTGTGACCTTGGACAGGGGCCCCCGCTCAGGGCTGTTAGAGGACGACATGAGACAGTGCCAGAAGGACTCAGCAACCTGCCCAGCCAGCAGCAGTAACAACAGCAAAAACACAGCCCTACTCTCCAAAAAAGTGTTCCACAAACGCTGCTCTCACGCCCCATACATCACCACTGCGTAACCACAGGCGCTGGGGAGGCAGCGCTGTCTTGTGGGTGTCGGGAGCCAGGGTACAAAGTTCTGAGATCATCCCGAGACCCCGCTAGTCACCACGAGCTCCCGAGCAGGGACCCAAGCCCGAAGTCCACGGCGGGGCAGCAAGGGCCTGTGGGTGAGCAGGGGCTGTGGGCGGCCACAGGAGAGAACCACGGCACCCAGAACACAAACAGCACTTCAGCCTGGGGGCCCCGGGAAGCAGGAGACCGCGTCAGGAAAGGCGCAGCAGCCTTCGGCCGCCCACTGGCCACCACCGCTTGTCAAACCAGGCCCACACCCTCTGCTCCCATCCCTGGACCAGCCCTAAACGGTTGAGAGTAAGGTTCCTTGCGCCAGGCTGCCCAAGTCAAGCCAGTCCTAACCCTCAGTTTCCAGGTCTTTAGGTGGAGGTAGCAGGGATACCTGAGCACGGGTGTAAGCTCAGGAGCCCATCTCCAGGGCACCTAGGCCACAGTCCAGGCTTACACCAGCTTGGGCCTTGAGAGGAAGCCCCAGGTGGATGAGAGCTGGCAGTGCCTGCTACGGGCTATTCTCAGGACCAAGCACTGTGCCCTCACTTCCCCCAGGCTTCCGGCGCACCTGAGCCTGCTCAACACCACCAACTCCTGACACCAAGCAGAGAGGGCCTTCCTCCAACAAGCCAAGGACATCATCCAAATCTAGGTCCACGGCACAGCATCCATGGTCAGGAGACCACAGTAACAACAGCTACAGTACCTCAGCCAGCCTCAGTGGCTCACACCTGAAATCCCAGTACTCTGGGAGTCCAATGCAGGAGAATCGCTTGAGCCCAGGAGTTCAAGACCTGCCCAGACAACACGGCAAGACCCCGCCTCTACAAAAAATAAAAGATAAGTTAGCCGGGCATGGTGGCGTGCACCTGTAGTCCCAGTTTTTCAGAAGGCTGAGGCAGGAGGGTCGCTTGAGCCCAGGAGTTCAAGGCTGCAATGAGCTATGATCAAATCACTGCACTCCAGCCTGGGCAACAGATCGAGACCCTACTGCACTGCAGCCTGGGCAACAGATCGAGACCCTGTCTCTTCTTTTTTTTTTTTTTTTTTTTTTTGAGATGGAGTCTTGCTGTGTCTCCCAGGCTGGAATGCAGTGGTGCAATCTCGGCTCACTGCAAGCTCCGCCTCCCGGGTTCATGCCATTCTCCTGCCTCAGCCTCCCAAATAGCTGGGACTATAGGCACCCCCCACCATGCCCAGCTAATTTTTTTTTTTTTTTTTGTATTTTTAGTAAAGATGGAGTTTCACCATGTTAGCCAGGATGGTCTTGCTCTCCTGACCTCGTGATCCACCCACCTCAGCCTCCCAAACTGCTGGGATTACAGGCATGAGCCACTGCACCCAGCCAAGACCCTGTCTCTAAAAATAAATAAATAAAAATAATGTCACCAATAGTTCCATCCACACCTCAGAAGGGCAGCCTCTGCCCAATAACCCTTTCTCGGAGGGTACAAAGCAGGATGAAAGGATGAGAGTGACAAGCTCCCACCAGTGTTCATCTCCCCCACCCCAGTCACAATGTTGAAAGGAAGAAGCATCTGCTAAACCAACTGACAAATGGGTACACTGAGGTTCGGGGAGGCAGGGTGAGAGAGAAGTGGCACAACAGGAACACGAACTGGCTCCACTGGACTCCATGGCCTGAGCTTGCTTGAACCCCAGGACAGCCCCAGAAGCAGCTTAGCACCAGTCACCCCACCCTCCCCAGCATATGCCTCTATTAATCCATCCATCACACCATATGACAGCTCACAGGCTCCTCTGCCTAGAAGCCTGAATGGGGACCCTGGCAGAGTGACCACATAGATGTTTATTTTTTATTTAATTTTTTTTTTTTTTTGAGATGGAGTTTCGCTCTTGTTACCCAGGCTGGAGTGCAATGGCGTGATCCTGGCTCACTGCAACCTCTGCCTCCCGGGTTCAAATGATTCTCCTGCCTCAGCCTTCCGAGTAGCTGGGATTACAGGCACCTGCCACCATGCCCAGCTAACTCTTTGTATTTTTAGTAGAGATGGGGTTTCACCATGTTGGCCAGGCTGGTCTCGAACTCCTGACCTCACTTGATCCCCCCGCCTCTGCCACCCAAAGTGCTGGGATTACAGGCGTGAGCCACCACGCCCGGCCTGCACAAATGTTTATTTAAAGAAAACAAAGCTGGCAAGAAAACCTAAGTTTAGGCACAGGTAGGCAAGCAAAAACCACTGTGTTGTAGAAGCAAATAAACTAAGCCATAGGAAACACATGGAGGGATGCGTTTCTAGTGGAAACATTCTTTTTCCAACTCTCTCCATCACTCTTAGCAACCAGGGCTTGAGAATATCCAGCCAATGAGATGGCCGAAAGGAAGCCCCTTCTGGATTCCCCAGATTCGCCATGTCTTCCTGCCACTGCCCTTGCCCAATTTCCCACAAGCTGAAAGCTGTCTGAAAGCAGGCTGTTCTCCAGACGTGTTTCTGCATCAAAGGCTGCAACATCGTGAAGGCACAGGGAGCGGCTCCTAGGTGGGGTTCAGCAAGCCCAATCTGTGAGAGGCCGGGCGGTGAACACCTTCAGCTCAGCAGGCCACACGGCCTCTACAACTTCCCAACTCTTGCTGTGGTGCAAATGGGCACAGCTGTGTACAAATCAGACATCATTTACAAAACAGGCAGAAACAGGTGGCAGTGGGTGGCGTGTGGTCCGTGGGCTTTCGCTGACCGTCCCTGTCCGGGGTCCACAGATGCCTAGCAGAACGAGAATGCTCACAGAAGCCCATGTCCCCACTAACCCACGCCAGGGACAGGGCAGACCAGAAGGAACCACAGCCCTCACCAGGCATGCGGTGCTCCTTTAAGTGGCCCGTGCATCACACATTCGTGGGTGGGCCTTGCCACCATCCAGTCCTCTTAAGGGAAGGGTAAGGAACAAGGCGTGGTCCCTGGCCAGGCTAGGGCAGCCTGGACAGTCTCCAAGTTCCTGGGGGCAGAAGAAGCTTGGTGAAGGATCCCACGTGCCACCATCCACCCTCTTATCCAACCTGGGCCGTAGCCCGGGGGCTTCTCCTCACCATCCCAGGTCCCACCCAAGGCAGAGGAGCCAGCAAGGAGGGCGCCACACTCAGGGGTGCTGGAAGGTGAAGCAACTCAGAACAGCCACCAGTGTAGGCCCCCGTCCACACCTAACAGCAGCCGGGCCACCCCTCAGGTTTCAGAAAGGCGTCTCTTACTGCCTAATGACAAACAACAACACAGTGAAGAAGACTGGTGAAGCCAGGAGCCAGCCCTAAGCACCGCCTCCTGCCTGGGGCCCCACGGCCCTCCCCGGTGGGGTGCTCTGCAGGCCCTGCTCTGCTGTTCCACGTCCCCAAAGCACTCCCACTCCACAATGCGGGATCCAATGTGTGCATGGGCATCTCTGACCATCAGCCTGCTGTGTCCCTGGGGCCCAGCACACGGCCTGGCACCAAAGAACTCGCAGCAAATGAATGGGTGAGTCAGGTGGATTTTAAAGAAGTTCCTGGGTCCCTGGGCAAATCTAGTACGGAAGTAAACCCACGTGGCCTTAAATAGCTCCTCCAGTGAAAAGAGCCTTTGTGTACCTCCAAACCACTACCTTCCCTTCTGTCAACTTCTTTTGTTTAAATGTGGCCTAGCTGAGGTTAAAGGGCTCCGCCAGGCCTACCAAGACTCTCCCACATGGACCAAGCCCTGGGATACATACAAGCCCAACACAGGGCTACCCCACACAGCAGGCTGCGGAACACCTGTGTTTAAGGAAGCACACAGCCAGGAGAAGGTGGACCCAGGCTCCTGCGCGGAGGGCAACAGGATCACCTGAGGCCAAGCCGGCCCAGACAGCAACCAACGCCACTCAGCGGTCTGCAATGTATGCCTCTGGGGCAAAACCCAAGGGCCAAGAAACTAGAGACAAGGTCTTACTCTTTCACCCAGGATGGAGTGCAATGGCACAATCATAGGTCACTGTGGCCTCCCAACTCAGCCTCTGGGGTAGCTGGTACTACAGGCACGTGCCACTGCCCAGTGATCCTCCCAACTCAGCCTCTGGGGTAGCTGGTACTACAGGCACGTGCCACTGCCCAGCTAATTTTTTTAAATTTGTAGTAGAGATGGGGTTTCACTATGTTGCTCAGGCTGGTCTCAAACTCCTGATTTCAAGCCATCCTTCCATCTCAGCCTCCCAAAGTGCTGGGATTACAGGCATGAACCACGGCAGCTGGCCAAGAAAAAAAAAAAAAAAAAAATATATATATATATATATATGCACACACACATTTTGAGACGGAGTTTCGCTCTTGTCACCCAGGCTGTAGTACAGTGGTGCAATCTTGGCTCACTGCAACCTCTGCCTCCCGGGTTCAAGCAATTCTTCTGCCTCCGCCTCCCAAGTAGCTGGGACTGCAGGCACCTGCCACCACACACAGATAATTTTTGTATTTTTAGTAGAGATGGGGTTTTGCCATGTTGCCCAGGCTGGTCTCCAACTCCCGACCTTGGGTGATCCGCCCACCTCGGCCTCCCAAAGTGCTGGAATTACAGGTGTGAGCGACCGTGCCCGGCCCAAAATAATATTTTAGAAGCAAGATCAAAAACCCGCAAAGTCCACTTCACACCTGTTGCTCAGGTAACCACCTGCCAGCTGGGGTGCTCTGATAATCCAGTCTCACAGAAGAGTCTCCTGACAGGTGTGAGAGCACAGGCAGCCCTGATGGAAAATCAGAGAAGCACGTGTTTCGGCTGCAGGCTGCAGGCTGGACGGGCTTGCTAAGGGGCAGCTCGCCATCTACTAGGGACTAGGGAACAAGAACAAGGAGCAGGCAGTGCATCTTCGAGCTGCAATACTGCATGTCCAGGAACCACAATGACCGAGCCACGCACCAAGTGTTTAATGAGCACCTACTACATGCCCGACAGGACCCTCAGTGCAAGGATACAGAGGAGGGGAGGCCAACAAACCCATGGAGCTGGAAGCGCTGCCCTGTGGAGAAGACACCCCACGGCCCCTGGGGGGGCAGCCGGCACCAGCCCAGGAAAGTGCTCAGAGGGGCAGTAGTGGCACCGCAGGCTGAAGGCATGAAGGACGGGTCGCAGGCTGCAGAGGAAGGGCACTCCGGGACAAGGGAGCAGCACGTGCGGGGCGCGTTTGCCAAAACAAACCAGAATGGAGCTGATGGGAGCAGAGAGGCTGTGGTAGGGCACTCGATCCCATTCCGAGCACAGCGTGGAGCACCCTGGCCAATGGTCGTTAGAGGCCTGAAGTGGAAATACCAGTTAGGAAACCGTGGCCAGGCAGAGGAGAGAGGGCGGTGGCTGGGACTGGTGCAGGCAGCGGAGATGGAGCCAAGCGGGCATGTCAGGATTCATCCAGGGAGGAGCGAGGACAGGGAGCATCGGGCGAATCCCCTGGCACCCCCACGTTAATGGTGGCCATAGCCACACTTCATAAGGGACAGTAACCTGCCCAGTGCCTCCTGGCCGCACCTGACTCAATCCCTACACATCATCCTGTGGAGGGCTGGTTCTTGGCTCCCCTACACCTGTCTCCAGCCTGGCAGGTACTAAGAACCCATAACTATTGGCGACTATTATTATGACCCCTCCTTTTTTTATTATACTTTGAGTTCTAGGGTACATGTGCCCAACATGCAGGTTTGTTACATAGGTATACATGTGCCATGTTGGTTTGCTGCATCCATCAACTCATCATTTACATTAGGTATTTTTCCTAATGCTATATGACCCCCCCCCCCTTTAAAGACACAAGGGAACTGTGGCTCAGGAAGGGACATCACAACCATCACAGGGTGGGGGATGGGACCCCAGGCTTCGCTGCTCCTGCGCACCCATGGGCCCGGCTGGGGGACCAGGGGCACTGGGCTATCGGAGTGAGGCGGGGTCGGCAGCAGAGCTCTGGACTCACTGGATTCTCAGGCAAACGCTCTGGCCTGGTTCCAGTGCCCACAACTGGGGAGGGTAAGCCATAGCCATATAGGGGGCCAGGGAAAACAGTGTGACAGCTCCTCAAAAAATTCAAAACAGAACTACCATATGACCCAGAAATCCCATTTCTGGGTATAATCCAAAGAGCTGAAAGCAGGGACACAAAGAGGTACTGGCACACCCATGTCCACAGCAGCACCATTCACCCAAGTCAAGAGGTGGAAATAACCTCAGTGCCCGTCCAATCGGCCAATAAGTCCACGCAGAGATGCTCAGCACCGGCCATAAGCCCATGAAGAGATGCTCGGCACCGGCCATAAGCCCATGAAGAGATGCTCAGCACCGGCCATAAGCCCATGCAGAGATGCTGAGCACCGGCCATAAGCCCATGCAGAGATGCTCAGCACCCGCCATAAGCCCATGCAGAGATGCTCAGCACTGGCCATAAGCCCATGCAGAGATGCTCAGCACCAGGAATAAACCAATGCAGAGATGCTCAGCACCAGCCATAGGCCCATGCAGATGCTCAGCACCAGGAATGAACCAATGCAGAGATGCTCAGCACCAGTCATAAGCCCATGCAGAGATGCTCAGCACCAGCCATAAGCCCATGCAGAGATGCTCAGCACCGGCCATAAACCCATGCAGAGATGCTCAGCACCGGCCATAAACCCATGCAGAGATGCTCAGCACTGGGCATAAACCCATGCAGAGATGCTCAGCACCGGGCATAAGCCCATGAAGAGATGCTCAGCACCGGTCAATAAACCCATGCAGAGATGCTCAGCACCGGCCATAAGCCCATGCAGAGATGCTCAGCACCAGCCATAAGCCCATGCAGGGATGCTCAGCACCAGCCATAAGCCCATGCAGAGATGCTCAGCACCAGAATAAACCAATGCAGAGATGCTCAGCACCAGCCATAAGCCCATGCAGAGATGCTCAGCACCAGGAATAAACCAATGCAGAGATGCTCAGCACCAGCCATAAGCCCATGCAGAGATGCTCAGCACCAGGAATAAACCCATGCAGAGATGCTCAGCACCAGCCGCTCAGCACCAGGAATAAACCAATGCAGAGATGCTCAGCACCAGTCATAAGCCCATGCAGAGATGCTCAGCACCAGCCATAAGCCCATGCAGAGATGCTCAGCACCAGTCAATAAGTCCATGAAGAGATGCTCAGCACCGGCCATAAACCCATGCAGAGATGCTCAGCACCGGCCATAAGCCCATGCAGAGATGCTCAGCACCACCCATAGGCCCATGCAGAGATGCTCAGCACCACCCATAGGCCCATGCAGAGATGATCAGCACCAGCCATAGGCCCACGCAGAGATGCTCAGCACCAGTCGTCACTGGAGGAAATGCAAACCAAACCACAAGGGGAGACCCCTTCACACCCATTAGGACAGCCATGATCAAAAACTCAGAAAACAAGTGTTGGCGAGAATGGGGAGAAACTGGAACCCTTGTGCACTGTTTATGGGGTGTAAAATGGTGCAGCTGCTGTGAATCACAGTATGGAGGTTCCGCAAAATACAAAAAATAGAACTACCATATGATCCAGCAATCCCACTTCTGGGGATACTCAAAAGAACTAAAAGCAAGGTCTTGAAGAGATATTTGCATACCCACGCTCACTGCAGCATTTTTCGTAAGAGCCAAAAGGGTGAAGCAACCCAAGTGTTCATGAACGGATGAACGAATAAGCAACATGTGGTCCATCCGCACCATGGAGTATGACTCAGCCCTGAAAAGGAAGGGAATTCTGACACTCGCCAGAACCTGGGTGAACCCAGAGAACGTTACGGCACCAGAACCTTGGTGAACCCAGAGGACGTTACGGCGCCAGAACCTGGGTGAGCCCAGAGGACGTTACGGCGCCAGAACCTGGGTGAGCCCAGAGGACGTTACGGCGCCAGAACCTGGGTGAGCCCAGAGGACGTTACGGCGCCAGAACCTGGGTGAGCCCAGAGGACGTTACGGCGCCAGAACCTGGGTGAGCTCAGAGGATATTACGGCGCCAGAACCTGGGCGAACCCAGAGGACATTCTGCTTTGTGAAAGGAGGAAATCATAAATAGATAGACACTGTGAGATTCCACTTATCTGCAGCCCCCAGAGGAGTCAAATGCACAGAGACAGGAAGTGGATTGGGGGGTGTCGGGGGTGGGGAGAGGCTCTGGAGAGTCAGTGCTTTGTGGGTGTGGAGTTTCGGTTGGGGAAGATCAAATGTTCTGGGGATGAATGGTAGTGATGGTTGCAGAACAGTGTGAATGTACTTAATGCCAGTAAATGACACACTCCGAAATGGTTAAGACGGTACATTGTGTTACGTCTATTTTACCACAATTTATACAGAGAGAGAGGGAGAAAACTGATCCTCTCTTTGAAAATCTACAAATTGAATGTAATTTCCCTTAAAAGAAAAACAACAGATTTTAGAAGAACCAAGACAATCTGGATCTAAGGTTTATAGGGAAAAATAAACAAGCCAAATAGCCAGGAAAATCCTGAAAAGCCAGACTGACAGAGGGAGGCCAGCCCTGCTATGCAAATGCAATGGGGTGGCAGCGGAGTTCAAAGCACGTTAATGGCGCATGAACAGACAACAGAGCCACGAGAAGATACAAAAACAGACTCAGACCCAACTGTGATCAGAGGCATTTTAATAGGAGGGTGTGAGATAAATCAGTCCACCAATCACGTTGGGACATCTAGGAAGCTACCTAGAAAAAGATAAGGCTGGCTCCGTACCTCACACCTTCCCAAAATAAATTCAGATTAGACCAAAGATTTGAATGCAGAACAAGGAAAGCATTCATGTAGCAAAGGTGGCCCTGGAGGGGCCCTCATAACCCTGGGACTGGACAAGGTCTGTCCCAGTGAGACAAGGAACACAATAAAAGAGAAGAGGCCAAGGCCGGGGGCGGTGGCTCACGCCTGTAATCCCAGCACTTTGGGAGGCCGAGGCAGGCGGATCACGAGGTCAGGAGATCAAGACCATCCTGGCTAACACGTCGAAACCCCGTCTCTACTAAAAATATAAAAAAATAGCCGGGCGTGGTGTTGGGCGCCTGTAATCCCAGCTACTCGAGAGGCTGAGGCAGGAGAATGGCATGAACCCAGGAGATGGAACTTGCAGTGAGCCAGGATCGCGCCACTGCACTCCAGCCTGGGTGACAGAGCGAGACTCCGTCCCCAAAAAAAAAAAAAAAAAAAAAAAGAGAGAAGAGGCCGGGCGCGGTGGCTCATGCCTGTAATCCCAGCACTTTGGGAGGCCGAGGCGGGCGGATCACGAGGTCAGGCGATCGAGACCATCCTGGTTAACACGGTGAAACCTCGTCTCTACTAAAAATACAAAAAAATAGCCAGGCGTGGTGGCGGGCGCCTGGAGTCCCAGCTACTCGAGAGGCTGAGGCAGAAGAATGGCGTGAACCCGGGAGACGGAACTTGCAGTGAGCCAGGATCACGCCACTGCACTCCAGCCTGGGTGACAGAGCGAGACACCGTCTCAAAAAAAAAAAAAAAAAAAAGAGAAGAGGCCGGGCGCGGTGGCTCATGCCTGTAATCCCAGCACTTTAGGAGGCCGAGGTGGGCGGATCACGAGGTCAGGAGATCGAGACCATCCTGGTTAACACGGTGAAACCCCGTCTCTACTAAAAATACCAAAAAAATTAGCCGGGCGTGGTGGCGGGTGCCTGTGGTCCCAGCTACTCAGGAGGCTGAGGCAGGAGAATGGTGTAAACCCGGGAGGCAGAGCTTGCAGTGAGCCGAGGTCATGCCACTGCACTCCAGCCTGGGCAACAGAGCGAGACTCCGTCTCAAAAAAAAAAAAAAAAACAGAGAAGATACGTTATATTAAAAACAAATTTTTGCAAGGCAAAAACCTCCATAAGCTGTCAGAGATAAATGATAACCTGGGAAAAAATTTCAACACACATCACAAAGGATTCATTTGCCTGCCATGGCCAAACATTTCAATAGAAAAATGGACAAGAGGTCAGGTGTAGTGGCTCACACCTATAATCCCAGCACTTTGGGAGGCCAAGGCAGGCAGATAGCGAGGTCAGGAGTTCGAGACCAGCCTGGCCAACATGGCAAAACCCCATCTCTACTAAAAATACAAAAAGTAGCCAGGCGTGGTGGCATGTACCTGTGGGCCCAGCTACTCAGGAGGCTGAGGCAGGAGAATTGCTTGAACCCAAGAGGCAGAGGTTGCAGTGAGCCGAGATTGCACCACTGCACTCCAGCCTGGGAGACAGAGACTCCATCTCAAAAAAAAAAAAAAAAAAAAAAAAAGAGAAAAATGGACAAAAGATAAAGGAAAAACAAACAGCTCTTAAACAAATGTAAAGATGATTAACCTTCACTTATAATGAGAGAAATACGATTTTTTTTTGAGACAGAGTCTCGCTCTGTCACCCAGGCTGGAGTGCAGTGGTACAATCACAGCTCACCGCAGTCTCGACCTCCCAGGCTCAGTGATCCTCCTGCCTCAGCCTCCCAAGTTGCTGAGACTAGAGGTGCACGCCACCATGCCCGGCTAATTTTTGTATTTTTGTAAAGACAGGGTTTTGCCATGTTACCCAGGCTGGTCCCGAACTCCTGGACAACATGGTCTCCCAAAGCATTGGGGCTACAGGTATCAGTCACTGTGCCCAGCCAATAAATACAAACTAAATTGCCTTGAGAAACCACTTCCCCAAAAGACTGACAAAGAGGCACAGCATGTGGGTGTGGGGTCAGGGGACACAGGCTCTGTCCCACGTGGAGAGTGGCATGGAGGGAAATTTTGTAATATCCAACAAAATGGTGATTTCGCTTCCAGGAAGCTCTCCTAGTCTCTCACACGCACGATGGCGGCGGGGCAAGGCTGTCTCCCAGCAGCATCGTTTTCATGACAGCAAAAAGGCTGGACCCACCCATGTGGGACAGTCCACAGCGCAGCCCCACAGCCTCGCAAGGAGCGAGGACTCCCGTGCACCACCATGGAGAGCCCACTGCCGACGTGGTCACTCGCTAGCGCATGCCTGGCCATGTGTCTATGGAAACGAGGAGGAGGAGAGGAGAAAAAAGACAAAGACAGAAGCGTGCCCAAGAGCTGCCCAAGAAGGGCTGGCATGGAAGCAGGACCAATGGAGGCCTCTGGAGATATGAACTGGGGGCTGAAGCCATCAGGAGCCTTGATCCATGGTGAGTTCGGAATCCTAAAAGCATCAACTATTCCACAGTAAACTAAATTTTTTAACTTAAAAAAAATGTTTTTTAGAGACAAGGTCTTGCTCTGTCACCCAGGCTGGAGTGCAGTGGCATAATCACACCTCACAGCAACCTTAAACTCCTGGGCTTAAGGAATCCTCCCATCTCAGCCTCCCGAGTGGCTGGGATCACAGGCACATGCCAACACATCTGGCTAATTTTTTTATTTTTAGTAGAGATGGGGTTTCACCGTGTTGCCAGACTGGTCTCGAACTCCTGACCTCAGGTAATCTTCCCGCCTTAGCCTCCCAAAGTGCTGGGATTACAGGCGTGAGCCACTGCACCTGATCTAATTTTTAAATTAAATTAAAAATTTTAATAAAATAAAAATTAAAATAAAAACAAAAAACCCAAAACACCCTAATTCACATGGCAGAGAATCTTGCCTAAGACCTAAACCAGAGGTTCTCAAAGTGTGGCCCAGGGACCCTGGGGATTCCTTTCTGAGGACCCACAAGGTCGAAACTATTCCAGTGATAATCCTAAAATGCTGCTCGCCTTTCCCACACTTGCCCCCTGGCAGCTGCACAGTGTGAGGTGGCGGCCAATGGGTCACAGAAGACAAGATGAGCCAGCTGTCTCCTGACAAATCACACCCCGAGGAGAGCTACAAAATGTCGGCACCCCTCTTCACTAATTCTTTTTTTAAGTAGTGGTTTTTTTTTTTTCTTTGAGACAGAGTCTCGCTCTGTCACCCAGGCTGGAGTGCAGTGGTGCAATCTCGGCTCGCTGCAACCTCCGCCTCCCAGGTTCAAGTGATTCTCCTGCCCCAGTCTCCCGAGTAGCTGGGACTATAAGGCACCTGCCACCATGTCTGGCTAATTTTTGTATTTTTAGTAGAGACGGGATTTCACCATATTGGCCAAGCCGGTCTGGAACTCCTGACCTTGTGATCCGCCTGCCTCGGCCTCCCAAAGTGCTGGGATTACAGGCATGAGCCACTGCACCTGGCCCCAAGTAGTGATTTTTTTTTTTAAAGAAAGACATGTTATTTACGTGAACATGTAATAGATTTATAGTTGCATATTTCAGTAAACTAATAAATCTTTTTAAATTTCTTAGTTTTGATTTCTAATAGCGAGTAGCAATGAATACGCCCCACATGCACAAAGACTCGCCAGTGTCCTCCATCGCTTGAGGCTGTAAGGGGCTCTGCGACCTGGGCTTAGCACCTGAGTGTACAGGACGCACCTGCCGCCTTGCTCCGCTGTCTCCTCCATGCCTGCCTGTGCACTGTCTGTGCTTCCCCCACTCAGCAACCCTGTCCCTCTTTTGGTAAGGACCCTGCTCTCCACGGGGAGTTACCCATCCCATGGTGAGGGGCTGCCAATCACATGCTCTGCCTCATCACGGGAATGAAGCCACAAGGGAAACAAGAGGAGGCGTGGAGAGTGAAAAAGCACCACGTCAGAAGAAGGGGAGACCAGCGACCCGGCCAGAGCACCCCAAGCACCTCCACACTGCAGGCCCCTGGCCCTGAGCTGGCAAAGCCTCCCTCTGCTTAAGCAAATCTGTGGGGGCCCTTTCCATTTTGCACGCTCTGTCTGATGGGGCTTTAGGAGACCCTCAGCAGTGGCCCATGTCCCACCACTGGAACAGGGTGACAGCTCCAGATGACAGCTGCGGGCACTGGTCACAGGCAGGTGATTCTCTCACAGAAGGGCACAGGTGTCACCGGCCTTTAAAAATCGAGGCATAAAACAGTCGATTCCCAAGACAGACACCTCGGGAAGAATCCTTTTATGACTAAAGGACTCTTCCACTCTCAACAGGACCCTCTGACAAATAACCAGCAAGCTTCCTGGTGGCCTTAAGGTCAGATGAGATTCACAGTCAGCCACTTGACGGACAGTCCTACAGGGAGAAGGTGCCGCTGGTGGCGAGACACACCTGGGATTCGGATTCTCACTGACTCTGGACTAAGGAGTGCCCACGTGGGGAAAGCCTTCCGATGGTCACTTTTCTGCAAAAGCAGTCACACCTCACAACACGCCTTTGCTCCAGCGACAGCAAACGTGGAACTCGTGGGCACGTGGGGCCATCATGCTCGATGGTGCTGACTTGTGGAAACGTTTCAATCTCCATCTTCCAGACAGAACCAAGATGCTCATTTCAGAGAATGGAGCTAATACGTTAAATGCAGGTTGCTAGGTAATTTTTCACTAGGTAATTTTAGTTCTCAAAAAAGCTTAGTATCAGCTGGGCACGGTGGCTCATGCCTGTAATCCCAGCACTTTGGAAGGCCGAGGCGGGTGGGTCACCTGAGGTCAGGAGTTCGAGACCAGCCTGGCCAACATGGTGAAACCCCATCTCTACTAAAAATACAAAAATACAAAAATTAGCCGGGCGTGGTGGCAGGAGCCTGTAATCCCAGCTACTTGGGAGGCTGAGGCAGGAGAACCACTTGAACCCGGGAGGTAGAGGTTGCAGTGAGCCGAGATCATGACACTGCACTCTAGCCCGGGAGACAAGAGCAAGACTCCGTCTCAAAAAAAAAAAACTTAGTATCTAAAAGCACAACTATGAAACGACCAGCTCAACGTCTGAAAAGCCACAAGCCATCTGCAAATTGCATAACTGACAATGCAAGCACTCTCACACACAGGCCCTGCCCACATCCAGGGTGGCTCAACAGCAGAAATATCTGACCCCCAATGGCCCCATCTGTTGACAAAGGCTCCAAAAATCTACTTCTTGTGTGCTGGGGATTCTGTCAAGGTCTTGGGATGTCCTGATCTGACCCTTCATCTCTGTCACGGCCTCTGTGTCAGACAGTTCCCTGGGACCCCCATCCTCCTCCGGGGGTGCTGCACGGCACTGAGCTGGTGGGCACCGGAGGCCATCAGAAGAGCTCACAGCCCCACCACCCCCGACCCTGGTCCTCTGGGTGCGGGGCGGCTCCTGTCTCCTGCGTTACTCTCTTCCCATGCATGTCCCCCTCCTGGTTCCCCTTCTTTCAGTCCCAGCCTGAAACCCACCATGTAGCTGCTAAGCATGCTCTCCAGACAAGGCCAACTCTGTCCTTCTCCGCTGGCCCGCACGGGTTTTGAGGACTTGGCTTTCAGCGTCAGCTCCTAGTTCCGATTTCAGGTATACTTGGCCCAAAAGGAGCTCGGAGCTGCACCACAGGCCCTGTCTGACCTCAGGGTCTCCCCACATTCTGAACAAGCTCCTTCCCCCAAGCAGACCCCCATATACCTCAACTAACCAGAAGCTAGCACCTAGACCCACAGGTGAGCCAGGAGCCAGCAGTCAGCAAATCACAGCAAATCAAGCCGGTAACCAGCACTGCTTTTCTCCAAAGTGGGAGAGAAAGCAACTTACAGGCGTCCAGGCCAGGACTCATCTTAGACAAGGTCTTACAGCTTGTGCAATTAGAATCCTCTGGCAACAAACACCGAGGTGCAAATAACAAGTCCATCCACCCCTCCCTCCCGCTCTCCATCTCACAGACACTCCCTCACTCCACTTACCAGAGCAGCAAGACACCCAAACATCTCACTAGAATTCTCATTAAATTTTCACCAAAAAAACGCCACCCAGCCAGGTGCGGTGGCTCACACCTGTAATCCTATCCCTTCGGGACGCCGAGGCGGGAGGATCACTTGAGGCCAGGAGTTTGAGACCAGCCTGGCCAACATGGAGAAACCCCGTCTCTACTAAAAATACAAACAATTAGCTGGGCGTGGTGGTGTGCACCTGAAATCCCAGCTAGTCAGGAGGCTGAGGCACAAGAATCACTTGAACCCAGGAGGTGGAGGTTCCAGTGAGCTGGGATTGTGCCACTGCACTCCAGCCTGGGCAACAGAGCAAGACTCTGTCTCAAAAACAAAACAGAACAAAAGGCCGCCAATGCCAAAACCTAATGGACTAAAAAAATGCAACTAACCAGAACATGCCACCTTGTACAGTGTTCTAAAGGCAAGTTCTACAAGCAGATAATGGTAAAAGCAAAACAAAACAAAACCTACATGTCACCTAAACTTGCCCCCAGAAGGGTAACTTGCAAATCAAACTATACTTGTTTTTGTCCTAATTAAAACCATGCCAGAGGCCAGGCGCAGTGGCTCACGCCTGTAATCCCAGCACTTTGGGAGGCCGAGGCGGGCGGATCACGAGGTCAGGAGATCGAGACCATCCTGGCTAACACGATGAAACCCCGTCTCTATTAAAAATACAAAAAATTAGCCAGGCGTGGTGGCGGGTGCCTGTGGTCCCAGCTACTCGGGAAGCTGAGGCGGGAGAACGGCGTGAACCCAGGAGGCGGAGCTTGCAGTGAGCCAAGATAGTGCCACTGCGCTCTAGCCTGGGTGACACAGCGAGACTCCGTCTCAATAAATAAATAAATAAATAAATACATAAATAAATGAAACCAGGCCAGAAAATCACCTGAAACTTAAGCAAGAGAGAGAGAAGCAGAGATAACTGCCACCCAATGAAGTTCCTCTGGATCTAAAGAAGATTCCAACTCACCACATCATCTCATCCCCATACGCCTTTGGGGGCTTCATAGCATTTTCTCCTTGGGGGAACCTAACCTCCTAAACATCCAACTTAAACAAACCCTCTTTAAAACAGCCTTGCTCATCAGTATGCCTCCTGCCAGGAGGGACACACGGCACTGAGCAGGAGGTGGTCTGTGTGCCACCTCCAGGGCCCACACCTGGCACCTGCAAGTCTCCAGCAGCCAAGGAAACCTCTCGCTCCTGCTGAGCCACTTTACAGCCCTCCACGTCAAAGGACCCAAAGGTCTGGCAGCAGATTCCCAGGGGAGGGCAGGACTTATCGAAAGTAGGCGTGGAGACCTGGCTTAACCAGTCGAGCAGGTTGACGGACAGATGGACGCTGAGAAGGGTGGCTCCCGATCCCACCTGGAGGCAGCAGCTGAGACAGCCCTGCAGCCATCCAAGCTCCGCAAAGGAGCAGAGGTCTCAGTGACAGGTGGAAAAAAGGCCCCAAGAGGACAAAAGAATGATGCTTTTAAAGCCTAATCTCGGCCGGGCATGGTGGCTCACACCTGTAATCCCAGCATTTGGGAAACTGAGGCCAGTGGATTACCTGAGGTCAGGAGTTCAAGACCAGCCTAGCCAACATGGTGAAATACTGTCTCTACTAAAAATACAAAAATTAACTGGGTGTGGTGGCATGCGCCTGTAGTCCCAGCTACTCAGAAGGCTAATGCAGGAGAATCACTTGAACTATTGGGGTGGAGGTTGCAGTGAACTGAGATTGTGAGATGGTGCCACTGCACTCCAGCCTAGGCAACAGATGAGAATCCATCTAAAAAAAAAAAAAAAAAGCTAATCTCTAAATTCCAAAAGGAAACAGGATTCTATCAACTGGTTCAACTGAGAAGAGAAAGACCATTCAAGCCCCTTGCCAAGCACTCAACAGCTCAGGGGCACCAGCACCCACCCACAGAGGGATGGTAACAAAGACTTCGGGACTGTGGCCAGATGGCCCTGGAGTCCCTGCAGGACCCTGCAGAAAGGGCTGCCGGGGACATCTGTCATCCTGGCCACACTTACATCTGTGGAAACTGATGGCTATCAGCCTCATAAATGTGATTTCACCAGGTAAGACTCCAGCCCCGATGGCACGAGCCAGCATCCAGAGTCCCTATCCACGGGAAGCAGGAGGCTGGGCCCAGCTAGTCCTTGTCCTCATGGTCAATCCAGGCAGCAGAGAAACTGCGCCAGGCAGCCCTCTGACCTCCCGTCATGGTGCTGATCCAGAACTATGCACAATGATTCCAACAACGTGTCCTCAGAGTGAATTACGAGAAAGTGAACCCATCCTAATGCACGGAAGCAACGCTTCCAGCACGGAGAGCATCCAGGGTCTGGCTGCCCGTCCCACCAGGATAGCAGATTCTTTCTGACCCTTTGCAAGCCCCTCGGCCAGCTCCCACTCCTCCTGTGCACCCACTCCTCAGCCTCCCTGGGTAAGCTGGGAAGGTGGCCAGGGTACAGAAACAGCACTGGGTGTTAAGGCTGGGGACCTGGACAAGTCGTGTTATCACCCTGGCACCTGTCAGACAGGGTGCTCACCTGCCCATGCAGTCACCTGCCCGTGTGGCCTGGGCTTGTGGTTCTCTGGGTGTTCCCATCTTGGCCCTCTGACCGGCCGCAGGGGTCCCTGCGACGATGTGGAGGGGCAGCTGAACAGGCTGTTCTGGTGGCTGGGTGGGAGGGGTGGCGCTCAGAGGGTTCAGGGCAGGAAGAGGGGCCTCCCATGGGTGTGCCCAAAGCCAACCTCACCTAGGGCTGAGCTGCCTTGAGGGGAGCCTGTTTTTCTCTCAAAATGTGGAATCCTCTCACCTCTGCACCCCCGTGCCCGTACTGACCACCAGGCCCAGAACATCAGGGCACCACCTCCCCTTTCCAGACACAGGGCCAGGCCCATGGGCTGCAGGATGAGAGTCCCTTGGGTGGGGGACCTTTGTGGCATAAAAGGGAGATTCACAACCCAGGAAAATAAAGTCGGAAGAGGCACTATGTCCAGAGGCAGCCAAGTTAAACACCAGTCCCGGTGGCCAATCTCCCCCACGTCCCCATCTGGATTGTTCCAGAACCCCGAGGCGTGGAGACCTGCTGCGTCGCATGGTCTCTACCTGTAGCTAGTTCCCACGCCCACCCTGGGATTGAAAACGTGCCCCTCTTGGGTGCCTGCCACTGACTTCACTTCCCCCACCCTGCGTGTCTCCAGGGCAAAGGCACACTCTCCTCCCAGGCCGCATGCGGGGCTGGGATGCGGACCCAACTTCCCTGCTGCTTTGCCTCGACGCCAGGCCATGCAGTCCACAGGACATGGGAACCACAGGTACCTCGGTGACTGGGCACTGCACTCAGAGCAGCAGAAACAAACCTGGTGCAGTCAGAAAGCCCAGGTCCCGATGCACTGGTTACCAGTAGCGGACACAGGCACAGCAAACCACAGACAGCAAAACTTAGTGCTGGCCGGGCTGGAGCCACTCCAAAGTGCTTCAGAACATGTGGGGCGCCCCTCCCCACCCCCGGCCCCAGCTCCCCGTGCTGCCCCCTCCCCCCTGGGTTTGCAGGGCACCAACCCTCCCCTCCCTCCTAGGAGATGCCACCTCGCCCGGGACCAGGACAGCCCCAGCCTCCATCTCCAGTCCGGCTCTCCTAGCCCCCCAGGGCAGGACAGATGCCAGGGCCAACTGTCCTGAGACCAAGCTCCACTTTACCCCTGGTCATCTCTGTACCCGAAGCCCCCTAAAACACCTAACCCCCCCACCCAACCAGAGGTCCCTCACCTCACCACCCACACAAGCAATGCCCCTTCCTCTACCAAGGGCCCCCCAGAGGGCCAGGAGCCTCCCCCTACCCCAGCCCTCCTCTGGCCAGTGCCCCCACCACCCCACAAATGCCAAGGATCCCTGAACACACCTGGCCCCTCACACCCGTATGCTTGCATTCCTGCCCTGGCCTAGAATGCTCTTTATCATCACCCACCCCCCCCCCGCTCTCCCCTGCCCCCCCACCCCCCCAACCCCCCACCCCCCGCCCCCTTCCACCTGTCCTTCCACAAAAACAGGGGCAGGGAGGAGGGGCCCGCCAGGCAGGTATGGCCTATGGGTAGAGCTACAGCAGGTGACAGTGTGGACCCAGGCAGAGAAAGGTGTGCATAGGGTGGCAGGGAAGGGAGCGCACAGGACACACAGAGCTGGGGCAGGAGGCGGGCGTGGGGCAGCTGCAGAGGGGCTGGCAGGATGCTGGGGTGGGGCTGACGGGATGCTGGAGAGGGGCTGGCAGGATGCTGGGTATCAAGGCTGGCTTCTGCTTGATGGTAAGCCCAGAGGTTCCCATTACATTATTAAAAACAATGAAAATATGGCCGGGTGAGGTGGCTCACGCCTATAATCCCAGCACTTTGGGAGGCCGAGGCGGGCAGATCACCTGAGGTCAGGAGTTCAAGACTATCCTGGCCAACATGGTGAAACCCCGTCTCTACTAAAAAAATACAAAAATTAGCCCAGCGTGGTGGTGCACGCCTGTAATCCCAGCTACTCGGGAGGCTGAAGCAGGAGAATCACTTGAACCTAGGAGGCAGAGGTTGCAGTGAGCTGAGATCGCGCCACTGCACTCCAGCCTGCGTGACTGAGTGAGACTCCATCTCAAAAAAGTAAATAAAAATAATGAAAATAGACAAAACAGGACCATGCACAGACCCCCAACAGCAGCACAGACCCCAGGCCAATGACGCATCCCATTCTATGCCCCGGAAGCCCAAATGATGAAAAGGGGAAGAGGTCTCAGCCCACAAGCCTCCTCCCTTAGAAGGCTGCCCCAGCACTGAATAGCCTGCTATGGGAAGTCACTTAACACAACACTAGCACCTCTGCCTGCCCGCCATGGGACTCTCAGTAGGCCCTGCGGCAGGGGTATTGGAGGGGGGGGGTCCCACCTGCCCTCCCTGTGCGGCAGGCCCAGCGGAGAAGAGGCAGTCAGAGAACATCTGCCAAATGGTCAAGAACAACAACGTCCCTTTCCCCGTCCAGCTGCAGAAATGGGGATGTCTCTCGCCAAGACCGCCTGCAACAAGGGCCGCCTGCGAGGAAGCTTCTGCTTAATGTGAGGTTCCGGGGAGAAGCAACCAGGCAGGGGAGAATCCCATGATGGTTCATCAGGCCTCAAAGTCAGAACTTACGACTTTTTAAACGTTTTAGTATGATTTACCTTTCTGCTACTGGTAAAGAGGAAAGGTCTGCAAATCAAATAACAGTAAACAAGATTTCAATGTTACTTAGGCAAACACGTTACTCTCAAGTATTTGAGAACGGTGTGGATAAAACCAATTCCTTTTATGTTTTTGTTCAAATGCTTTCTTTTTTCAAAGCCCGCATAGAGAGTTCTAATTTAGGTTATGTTGGTGAACAAAAATAATCACAATGTGGGGTTTATATCTTCTAATTATACAGAATTTAGGACAAAATATTCATGTAAGTGATTCTGGAATACTTCATAAATAGGTCATATAGGCTCTTTTTATTGCCAAAATTCTTGAAACTCAGTGCAGCAGAGTCATTGTCTCCATGTGGAACTGAAAGCAAGGCAGGCAGCCAGCAGCCCCTCCACGATGCCGGCCATATCCTGGAGGTGCCAGGTGCGGTGCCAGCCAACAAATCAGCCAACACTAGGGTTTTTAAAGCCCCTTGCAGAGCTGGTCACCATACATGTGTGCCGCGGAATTCCAAGACTCTCGAGAGAGAAATCCTCCTTCTGCAGGCGTAGAGGATGTGGTTCCTCCCTGGTGCAGTTGGAACACTGAAAACATTCAGGAAAGAAACTGAATCGAGCCCCTCACAGCTGTGAATGACTGAGTTCACCACACAGCCACAGTGGGGCTGCTTCACCCTTGCTCACCATGACTCAGTGCAAACAGCTCACTTCATTCTTTTTTTTTTTTTTTTGGAAACAGGGTCTCCTCCCTATGTTTCCCAGGCTTCAAATTCCTGGGCTCTATGGATCCTCCCGCCTTAGCCTCCCAAGGAGCTGGGACCACAGACACGCACCCCTGCACCCAGCTCTGCTGTTTTTAATCGTACAATTAAGCAGTCAGTTATTTAAAAATACACACTTGCCCAACTTAAAAGAACCACACTTATTTACCAATTATGTCAGCTGGGCTGGTGGCAGTGGCAGTGGGCCTCATTCCCTAGGGTACTCTGGGGGCGCAACCCTATGGGGACTGTTCCCCATCTGTGGCACCACCTAACCTAAGCCCCGGTGGCCCTGCTGAGCTGGGCGTCAGGATGGGGTCTCGACTCCGGTGACATCAACCAACTTTCCTGGAACGTGCCGTGATGCCCTTGACAAGTGTGGTGACTTGGGGGCGAGAGGGAGGGCCTTGCTGTGTCAAGCCTGCAGGCACAGGAGGGGACACACCTGTCCTGGGCTGGGCCCCAATGTCCCACTGATACCACAGATGCTTTCTGACTGTCCCTGGGCACGGCTAACTGAGGGGTGCAGGGGCTGAGGGGTGCGGGAGCTAACTGAGGGGTGCAGGGGCTAACTTAGGGGTGCCGGGGTTGGCTTTTCTGGTTTTTTTTTTTTTGAGACAGAGTCTCGCTCTGTCACCCAGGCTGGAGTGCAGTGGCTTGATCTCGGCTCACTGCAACCTCCGTCTCCCAAGTTCAAACGATTCTCGTGCCTCAACCTCCAGAGTAGCTGGGATTACAGGCGCCCACCACCACACCCGGCTAATTTTTATTTTTAGTAGAGACAGGGTTTTGCCATGTTGGCCAGACTGGTCTCCAACTCCTGACCTCTGGTATTCCACCTGCCTCTGCCTCCCAAAGTGCTGGGATTACAGGCTTGAGCCACCGTGCACGGCCCGGGGGTGGCCTTTCTGAGGGATGCAACCTAGGACTTCAGCAATGTCAGTTGGCCTCTGCCTCATGGAGCTTCAGTAACGTCGTCCAAATGAACTTGGTAAATCTGTTCAAAACAACAAACCCCAACTCCCACCTCAGCCTCCCAAGGAGCTGGGACTACGACATGCACCACCACACCCAGCTAATGTTTTTTTATTTTTAATAGAGATGGAGTCTCACTATGTTGCCCAGGCTGTTCTCAAACTCCTGAGCTCACGCAATCCTCCCCCTCTCAGCCTCCCAAAGTGCTGGGACTACAGGCATGAGCCACTGCACCCAGCCCTGTTAATTTCTGTTTAAGTCCCTGATGAGAGAATTTAAGATAAAGAGAGATTTCACTATCACACACTGGACCCCGTGGCTGAGAGGGGAGCAGTTTCCCATCTTAGGCCATTCCAGGGCTCTTGCCTTCTCTGGCTGTTTTTTGAGTTTTTTTTTTTTTCTTTTTCTTTTTAGACAGAGTCTTGCTCTATCACCCAGGCTGGAGTCCGGCGGCACGATCTTGGCTTACTGCAATCTCCACCTCCCAGGTTCGTGCAATTTTCATCCCACAGCCTCCTGAGTGCTGGGATTACAAGCACCCACCACCATGCTGGCTAATTTTTGTATTTTTAGTAGAGACAGGGTTTCACCATCTCGGCCAGGCTGGTCTCAGACTCCCGACCGCAGACAATCCACCTGCCTCAGCCTCCCAAAGTGTTGGGATTACAGGCATGAGCCAGTGCGCCCGGCCTCTGGCTGTTTTTATAAACTAGTAGTGTCCATCATCCTTAGCTGTCCTCAGACAACACTGTGGACTGTCCCCCAATCTCTCTGAGCTCCTCCTCCCCTCACCCAAGCACGCCCTGGCGGGACCTCTGCTGCTCTCTCCCTCCCCTGTTGACACTCACCTGGGCCCAGCCCAGGTTTCTCCCCTCCCATTCCCCTCCACCAGGCCACCAAACCAGGCCAGTCACGAGCAACCGGCAGACACCAGCTGACTGGGTGTTAACGGCAGCAGCCCAGGCCTGGTCACACACACAGTGGCCCAGGTCACCTCCTCCATGGGACGCGCTCCTGGCCAATCCCAGCCCTCGGGGTTAGTGGAGCGCTCACCCATCCCTGGCACCTTCTCAGCTCTCTGCCAAGGACCAGCTGGAGGAAGGGCACTGGGAGAGGTCCCCAGCACTCCTGAACCCCACCCACCAGCCATCTTCCCCCAGCTTCCCAGTCAAAGCCTCCCACCAAGAGGAATCAGGCTGAGGGCCATCCATGTGACCCCAGAGCTGTCACAGCCAGACTCCCAGCTCGGCCCCTCTGGACGCAGGAGGCACGCAGGGCACAGGGCTGTCCAGGCGGCCCAGTAGCTGGTGTAGATGTGGGGGCAGGGCTCTGGCCCCCCATGCCAAGGCTCTCCTGACTGCCACGGCTCTGCCCACCCGGGCCAACAGTGGGCAGGAATCATCCAGACTCAGGGCTCCCAATGAGGCCAGGACCCATCCTGCAAGACTGTCGTGGGAGTTACAGGAGACGACAGGGCCACCCCACCAATACATGCCGCAGGAACCAGGCAGCAGGGAGGGCCACGAGGGGAGCTGGCTGAAGGGGTAGGGAGAAAGCTGCAGAAAGGGTGTTGACAGGAGGCCTCTCTGAGGGGCTGAGGGAGGGGAGGCAGTCAGGCTGCTGGGGAGCAGGGCAGGGGCTGAGGTCCAGGCAGCGCAGCAGGCCTCAGGGTGCACACAAAGCAGGTGGGTCACCTAGAAACCTGAGGAGTGGGCTGGGCCAGAAGAGTTAAGGATCCACCCCAGGAGGCCCACAAGTGATCTTCTAAAATACTTAAATAAAGCAAACAGAGCAGGACTGGGGGGTAGCCACAGGGCATGGGCCCTGCAGGCAGAGCTGGGAACTCTCAGACACCCACTTACTCATCTGCAAAGCAGGGGCAGCGTGGGCCCTTCCAGGGTCATTGCAGAGGTGGCAGCCACCCCCCACATCCCCTGGCCCCAGCAGGTCTTCAGATAATAGGGCCACCCACTCACCTTCTCCCTGGGCAGCCCTCCCCATCCCCCAAACAGCCCAGCCCCACACTGGGCCATCTGCCCTCGGGCCACGTGAGGCACAGCCCTCACACCCATGGCTCCCCCATATCAGAGCTGCCCCCACACCCAGGACTCCCCCACATATCAGAGCTGCCCCGACACCCAGGGCTCCCCCACATATCAGAGCTGCCCCCAAACCCAGGACTCCCCCCAAGAGCCAGGGCTGCCCTCCTTAACAAGGCTCCAGGGCTTTAGGGAAGGCAGCAGCGACTGGAGGGACAAGGACACTGAGCCAGGGTCTCCCAGCTCTGAAAAGGTCCTCCCTGGAGCACCAGCAGGCTGGGGAGTGTCGCCCATCCAGGTCCCCCCGCCCCCCCGCCGCCCCTGCTTCTCCCATCGGTACTGACGGAGCACCTGCTGCGTACCCAGCCCTCTGCCCAGCGCCACAGTTACGAGCTGTGGTTGCACTGCCAGGGGCCAGCGCTTTACACAGGACATCTCAAATGTTTACAAGAACTTTGCTGTCACCAACCTTACCGTGGGAGAGGGTGGCGGGACGCTGGCAGAGGCTGGGTCACCAGCCCCAGGCCCCACAGCTACAGGACCTGGGAAGAAAGGCTTCGGCTCCAGCCCAGCCTGGGTCACATCCAGGCTCTGCCCAGCCCGGACCGACGCCAGTGTCACATGCCCTCCCGAGACCTGTGTCAGGGAAGCCTAAGGACCCCGGGGATGGAGAGGGTGGTGCTGGGGCTCCTGGATCAGGCTGGGGAAGGAGGACGGACGAAAGGGTGGGCGCACCCCGCAGCTCCAGGAACACTGGCCACCCCTGCCCCCCAACCAGGAATATCTTCAGATCGCTCATTCTCCAAAGGCAGCTGATGGCTAAGACTGCGAGGGACGGGGTGGGGCCTTTTAAAAGCTTAGAATGTGGCTGGCCAGAGGCCACAGCTCCCTTTTTGCCCTCTATAGTGGTTTGACCCACTCCACAGATACCAGTATGAACGGCACTCGCCCGGGGAGGGTGCTCCAACAAGCCAGCCAGGTCTGCCCCGCATCCACAGAGCTCAGCAGGCCTGCCACCTCCCTGCCCTTGCGTGGTGCTGCCTGGAGGGACGGAAGAGGGAGAGCCAGACAGGGACGGAGGTGTGCTGACCTCAGCTCTGCCCCTGCTGACCCACTGGCTCCTCATCCATCGGGTTGTGGGGGATGCTGGGCAGTCACTGGGGTTACCTGGCTTCTCCCACGCTCCTAGGTTCTGAGAGCAGATGGGGTGGCTGGGGGTGGCCCCCCAGGGACCGCCCACCCGGAGTCACAGCTCTAGATGTCAGGTTTAGAGAGAGACTCTGGGACAGAGCCCCCAAAGGTGGCTCCATGAGGCTGCATCAGGGCTGGGGCTGTCCCAGAGTCTCTCTCTAAACCCAACATCTAGAGCCAAGTAGATACCACCCACTCCCTCTGCGCCTGTGCCCCTCCTGACCAGGCCCTGGCCCCCTGGATCCTCAAGCCTTTTGCCAACCTGTGATGTGAGTGCGTCTGCCCAGACGGGGAGGATCAGGAGCCCTGTACCATCCTCCCGCGGCCCCGCCCCAACGCCCGGGCTTCTGGCGCACACGCCTGTTTCACTTCCTCTCCACCAAACATCTGCCACCTCCACTGTTGGGCAGGTCAGGCTCCAGGGGCCAACAACCATCACCAGTCAGTTCCACCTGTTTCAACCCTACCTCGGTCCCTCCCTCCCGAGCTGGGGTTGGCTGAGTGTGCCTGCCTAGGCTCCTCCCACAGGACAGGACAGGACAGGACAGGACAGGACAGGACGGAGCCTTGCCCACTGACCCCCATCCAGCCCACTGGCCCCCCGCCCCGGCCTGGGCTGCCTGCCAGGCACGCTGCTGGGGGAGGCCCTCCCCCTCAAGCCTTTGTCAGACTCTGACTATCCCCCTAGTTGGAAGAGAAAGGCTACAGAAACCAAGCAGTAGACACGAACCTGGGCACTGAAGCCAGAACAGGACCCCAAAGGGCCTCCATCTCCCAGAGCCGATGGCCCAGTGTCACTCCAGACGGCTGGGCTTTTGGAACAGCCTTCCCCTTCCCACCCCCACACACCTAAACCTGACAGTTTCACTTCTTGGGTGGAGAATGTGTGAAATGATTCACACACCTCACTGGGGTCCAGCAGTGGCTGGGGACACAATGTCATCTTCTACTCCGGAGCCCCAGATCACTGGCTCATCACAGCCCAGCAGGCACACACGCTCCACAGATCACAGGGGCCTCCACTCTCACGGGGTCCACTCCTCCTGTCAGCTGAGCAGTCCCCCAGGGCAGGGGATAATCCGCTTCATCAGGGTTCTGTGGCAAACAAGAGCCACTGGGCGCAGAGTGGGCTGAGAAAGCACGCGAGGAAGCAGGCGACCATCAGCACGGGCTTTGTCCAGCACCACGGGGTAGTTACGGTCCGGTTCTTCCCGGGTAAGAGGCTGGGTTCTGGGACACTGACAGGGTGTGGGTGTTGCTTCAGACTTTTAAACGCCAAACTCCCCACCCAGGGGCCAAGTTCTACACACACCTTCCTACCTCTGCCCATCCAGGTCCCAAGTGCCCTCAGAGCTGCAGGGCCTAAGCTCCCTCCTCGTCAGCTGCAGGACAGGAAGACAGAGGACCCTGCAGGCTGTCACTGCTCAGGCCAGGCTCACCCCAGGGCCGCTTTCCCCAGCAGACAGGTAGGGGTTCCCCCCAACTCATGTCCCAGCAGGGACAGCAGCCAGTCGCCCTGAGAAGCTGACCCCACCAGCGATTCCGTCATGCCAGAGCTCTGGGTGCAGTGGGATACCTGGCTCCTTTGTCTGCCCCCTGAAGGCCCTCGTCTCTGTGCTACGGGGCTAGGCCCTCCCATGACCCCCACGTTTCCCCAATCCTATGGAGTGTGTCTAAGGAAGCAGGTGGAATTGGCCTGGCTCCCCCAGTCTGGGGCCTAGAGCAGAGCCCGGGAAGCCAGGGCTGCCCTGGGCTGGGCAGGGGAGGGGAGACAGAAGAGGGGACAGAGCCCCTCCGAGCCAGCGTCACCCGGCAAATGCCTCCGACCGTCGCACCTCGCACCGGACTGAGCCAGCCCACCAATCTCAACCTGGAAAGCAGGGAGGCGCCAATGGGGCCCAGCGAGGATGGGGGTGGGGCACACAGGGCTGTGGGGAGGAGCCAAGGCGAGTAGGGAGACATGGTCAGTGGGAAGGCAGGAGGCTGGCCCCAGGTAGAGGAATAGGCAGACAAGGGGGCCACCCCTTAAGCTGCATTCCCAAGAATGCCGGCATCCCCAGCGAGGGCAGCCCTGGCTCCCCGGGCTCTGCTCTAGGCCCCAGACTGGGGGAGCCAGGCCAATTCCACCTGCTTCCTTAGACACACTCCACAGGGTTGGGGAAATGTGGGGGTCATGGGAGGGCCTAGCCCCATAGCACAGAGACAAAGGCCTTCGGGGGCAGACAAAGGAGCCAGGTATCCCACTGCACCCAAGACATGACTGAACCCCAGTCCTGGCCCCAGAGGAGCTGCAGGCACATGCTGGTTGGGTCTCCAGGAGCCTTGCACAGAGGCTGATCTTTAACAGCTGACCTGAGAGGCCGGTCTCAAGCCATCCCCGCTCCTGTGTCCTACAAACTCCTGTGCTCCTCCCTCATCACTCCAGGGAGCCCTCCTTGTTGCTCCCTCCCTGGCAGGGTCAGGCCCTTCCCCATCCCAGAGACCAGGCTCTCTTTACCTTTCCACCTCCCAGAAGCTCCCTCCCACCATGTGTGTCCTGAAGGCAGAAGCGTAATTCAGGTGCCCGGGACAGGTGATAAGAGGCCAGCACCCCTCATGGGACCCCGAACACAAGGGTAAAAGTCTTGTATTCCAGGCAAGGGCCTTGGGGTGCTGTGACCGGAGGCTTCCTGGGTCTAGGGCCGAAGTTAACCCAACATCAAGAAAACAAGACAGGCAGCCGGGCGCAGTGGCTCATGCCTATAATCCCAGCACTTTGGGAGGCCGAGGCAGGCAGATCACCTGAGGTCGGGAGTTTGAGACCAGCCTGACCAACATGGAGAAACCCCGACTCTACTAAAAATACAAAATTAGCCAGGCGTTGTGGTGCATGCCTACAGCCCCAGCTACTTGGGAGGCTGAGGCAGGAGAATCACTTGAACCTGGGAGGTGGAGGTTGCAATGAGCCACGATAATGCCATTGCACTCCAGCCTGGGCAACAAGAGCGAAACTCCACCTAAAAAAAAGAAAAAAGAAAAAAGACAGGCTCCACTCAGATCCCCAAAATGCTGCCTGGAAAACACCACCGACAAACCAGCAGACAAAGAGTGACCACCTGGTTCTCTCTCTTCCCAAAACTTCTGCAAGGGTCTGACGCATTTCTGAATGAAAGACGCTTAACAGAAAGGCCAACAGATGCGGCTCTGTAGATCTTTTCAAAGGCCGTCCCCTGCCAGGGTGGCAAGTTCAGAGGCAGAGAGGGGACAGACCTGGCCAGGATGGAGTCGGAGATTTGTCTGAGCTCTAAAGCGTCCCACTGGCAGCCTTTCTCCTCCTTGCCCGAGGAGGCCGGACTCTGGGATGCGTTCTAAGTCAGCCCCACTTTCACGTCTCAAAGCAACGCCAAGCCCGTGCCCGTCCCTGCGGGGCCGGGCTGACTAAGCACAGCAGGGAAGTCCCTGGTTCTCCTGCAGCCTCCCTCCCCTCTTCCCTCTAAGTCATGGAATCATGTTGGGGAGGTGGCGGCCCCTCCCCAGCTCCAGACAGCCAGCCATGCTGCGACAGCATACCGGGAGCTCGGGCTCGAGGCCAAGGGATCGGGAACTGCTTCCCGAGGGGGTCCCACTAACAACTCCAGTCCCACTACACAGACACACCGGGACTAACAGTTAAGTAGATGGGTGGCAAGCAGTGGGAATCTGGCTTCCTGCTGCTTGAATAGACACGAATTGATCAGCAAGAAAGAAGATGAGAAAGATCCATGTAGAAAAAGGATCAGAGTTCATCAGCAGCGCAAACTCACACTTTGCTCAATACAGGTACAGGAGGCTACACGCGGACACAGGCAGAGACATGTACATACGTGTGCGTCAGCTCACACGTGCATTTCCTTGCTGTCAGCTGAGAGGGCCCAGAAGCAATGACACCCCAGTAGTGACGAGCGTACCCGATACCTGGATCTTGGTTTCCGATTCTGCCCTCCAACAAAAGGAACCCGGGCTCCCTGCAGAAGGGGCTGACTCTAGGCCTGGGCAGGGAATGGACAAGCTGAGCCTGGAGCATCTCGTAGGGCCAGAAAGTGAGGAAGGACTCACACCACCCACCGTGAAGGGGTGCACCCAGGGAACCCGACGGCCAGCACTGGAACAAGTGAGCAAACAAAATAATGGCATTCTGCACTGACCTAGAGGATTAAATGAGTATCCACGAACCCACACGGATAAGTAAGCGGCTGCAAGAACTGATAAATGGGGAGAAGAGACAGACCCCCCTGAAGAAGAAGGCCACATCAGTGACGCAGCCACTCTGCCCTCAAGGAGGCAGGCGTTGACTCCCCAGCCCTTAAGTGTGGCTGGGTGTAGTGACCTCCTCCCAAAGGCAACAGTACTGGAGGGAGGAAACACAAGAACTGCCGTGAAGACCCCTGACAAACACATCTCAGGCGGGTGGCCAAGTCAGCACCAGCAGCCGCGGGCCACATCGAAGGCGCGCGCCTGGCGTGATGCGGTAAGAGGGCACCACGCCCCTGTGGTCTTCCTCTCACCATGAGAAATACATAGGAATTCCAATTGTCCAAACAGACAAATTCCAACGGATGGAGATCCCACAATACACCTACTATTTCTTCAGACTGTCAGAGTTATCAAAACTAAGAAAAGTCTGAGAAGCTGTCATAGCAAAGAGGAGCTTACGGAGACATGACAGCTAGATGTCATCTGGGACCCTAGATGCAGTCTTGGAACAGAAAAAGGACATTAGGTAAAATCTAATGAATCTGAACAAACTATGTACTTTGGCTAATGACAATGTAGCAGTATTAGTCCATGGACTGTAACAAACCTATCACACTAATGTAAGATGTTAATCACCAGACAAACTGCAACTGTTGGTAGGGATAAGTTGGAAACTCTGTATTATCTCTGCAATTTTTCTATAAATCTAAAACAGTTTTTAAAAAATAGAGTTGGCTGGGTGGGGTGGCTCACACCTGTAATCCCAGCACTTTGAGAGACCGAGGCGGGTGGATCACCTGAGGTCGGGAATTCGAGACCAGCCTGACCAACATGGTGAAACCCCATCTCTACTAAAAACACAAAATTAGCCAGGCATGGTGGCGCATACCTGTAATCCCAGCTACTCGGGAGGCTGAGGTAGGAGAATCGCTTGAACCCGGGAGGCGGAGGTTGTGGTGAGCTGAGATCGCGCCATTGCACTCCAGCCTGGGCAACAAGAGTGAAATTCCATCTCAAAAAAAAAAGAGAGAGAGAAAGGTGGTCGCCACGGGCCGGGAGGAAGGGTCCAGGGAGTGCCTAAAGTGTCTAGAAGGCCCAGGTTCCTGTTTGGGTTTCGGTTGTGGTGATGGCTACACAACTTGGTGAATGTACTAGAAGTCCGTGAACTGTGCCCTTTAAATGAGTGTGTTGTATGGTGTGTGAATTACACCTCAATAAAGACACTGACAAACACACCTCAGCCAGGTGGCCAAGGTCAACACCAAGAGTGAGGAACAAACAAATTCACTCCCAGCCTGGCCCCTGGCCCTACCCAACTCCACAGCCCAGCTCAGACCCGAGCCAGGGTCCCAGGATACCAGGCACAATGAGATGCCGCTCCAGGTTGCTGGACATGAGCAGAGATCCCTAACTTCAGGAGCCCACCTTCTAGAACGGAAGCGTGGTAAACAGTAGACAAACCAGAACCTCAGGAAGAGGAGAGCAGTGACAGCAGAGGCACAGCTGGGGCACTCACGGGAGGCCTCCCTGGCGAGGGGACGTGGAGCAGAGAGGACCCAGGAACGGCCGGCAGGAGAACCGACCAAGAGAGGCCGAGCCGTTTCCTGGAGCCTCCTAACCGCTCGCTGCCCAGCATTCAGCTTCTCCCACTGCAGCTTCTCGGGAGTTTGGTGGCACGGGGTCCCGAGCAGAGTCTCTTGTCCCTCCTTTTCCCCAGGGACAAGTAACAATTCACCAAGCACAGAGCTTCACGGTTTCCCAGCAGCCCCACGCTCTGCCTCCTTGGACCTCACTTCACAGAGGGCAGTGACTCGGCCGCTGCAAAGTGCATCCCAGAAGCCCTCACTCCTCGACCACCCATGGCCTCCAGCCCCAGCCAAGGCCCCAGCACTGCTCCTCAGTAGACCTGCTTCCTCTAGGGAAGTGGCAGCCAGGCCTCTCCACCCACCTGGGCCTCCCTGTGGGAGGTGGTGCAGACGCAGCCACCTCAGGCCAGAGCCAGCTCTCAAGCTCTGGCTTCTATACCCTAGGCCAAGCCCTCGTTTATAGGTGACCAAACTGAGGCCCAGAGAGGTTAGGTGTCTTGCCCAAGAACACACAGCAGCAAGATCAAGCATGCTCTCCAGCCAACCCCCGTGCATATGGGGCTTAGGTTAGAAGCACAGCCCATCGGTCCAAACCCACCTCTACCACCCAGCAACCTGTGGCCCTGGGCAAGTTGCTGAACAGCTCTGTGCCAGGGCTTCCTCCTGTGTGAAATGCAGCTAACAAGAGCACCTACCTCCAGCTGTTACGAAAATAAATTGTGTATCATGCTTAGAGGGCTGTCTGGCCCCAAGCAGGACATGCTGTTCGAATCTTGCTATTTACTGCATGTTTGACAGCAGAGAGAAATCTCATCGTGACTTTAAGTTTATTGCGGATATTTCTCTCACAAAACCTCCCTTAGAAGAGGATTATCAGGAAGACAGAAAGGCTGCAATGTTTATGAGCATAGCCTTCGGGGCAAAGCGACCCACGTGCAAATCCCAGCTCTGCTCGGGAACGAACTGGGGACTTAGGCAAGCGGCACTGCCTCCCGGTGCCTCAGTTTCCTCATCTGCAAAACGGGGTGAAGTTGTATGCTCTGCGGACTTTGTTGAGACAATTCGTGTAAAACACTCAGCGCAGGCCTGCTGTGCAGAATGAGTGATTTCTATTACTATTATTAACGTTTTTGATAGGCCGGCACTTCCTGCCTTTCCTGTGTAACCACAGGGGACTTTAATCACTGGGCTTAAACATAATCACAACCCTGGGTTATAACTCAAATGCCAAACAATCAGAACAGTAGCCCTGTAGACGGGACTGTCATTAGTGGCGAATTACCAGCCCAAAGTGTCCGCCCAGGCCTCTGCCACATGCCGAGACACCAAAGGCAAAACAACAGGGCTTTCTCCAATTAGGGAAACACGCATTTTCTTTTTTCTTTTTTTTTTTTTTTGAGACGGAGTTTCAAAAAAACTTGTTGCCCAGGCTGGAGTGCAATGGCGCGATCTCGGCTCACCCCAACCTCTGCCTCCCAGGTTCAAGCGATTCTCCTGTCTCAGCCTCCCAAGTTGCTGGGATGACAGACATGCGCCAACGTGTCCGGCTAATTTTTTTATTTTTAGTGGACGCGGGGATTTCTCCATGTTGGTCAGGCTGGTCTTGAATTCCCGACCTCGGGTGATCCGCCAGCCTCGGCCTCCCAAAGTGCTGGGAATACAGGCGTGAGCCAGCGTGCCCAGCGAAACCCACATTTTCTTGCGCCATCTCTGTCTCTAAGAGAGCCTGAGTGACCTGCCTTTAAGTTCTCAAGTTAAACTATTACATTTCCCCAGCAGCCAAGGGCTCCAAGCAGGTGACAGGCTGGCCTGGGCCCCACCCACTGGGCTGGGTTAGGCCTGTGACACTCTGTTCACATAACTGTCCCCTTGGGAGATCCAGGCCTCCTCCCAGACCACCCAGGCATACATGACGGTGGAGGACTTGAACTTTTACTCCTTTACAAGCAGTATTTTTCAGGACCATTGCTGTGCCACCAAAAGCCAAATAAAAGGCAGATCTAAACCCACCGTGGTGCCAAAGAGACCCCAAGCCAGCCTGTGGGATGCCCAAACCAGAGGCCTTCGAAAGCACTGTGAGTGGTCCACTTGGCCTCGGAGGCGCCCAGCAGATGACCATCTCCAAGCCAGGCAAGAGATGCTGCTTCCCAGCGAGCACCCTCTGCCTTCTGTCTGTTACTCGCTAAACCCAGCCAAAGCTTCTCTTCCTCAATTCACTGTCAATTTCTGTCGGAGCAGGGATGCTCTGGCACACACCCCAACACTGTCCCTGCTGCCCCGGGCTTTCTGCAGAGACGGTCTCCTTTCCCCTAAAGAGGCCAGGCAGCAGCCTCTTGGGCCGCCTTGCAGGGGAGGAGGCAGGAACTCAGGCAGGGGGTGACCAGGCCACCCAGTCAGTCCCTGGTGTCTTCCCTCCCAGCCAGCACACGCCCACACCAACAGGAGCTCTGTAAATACCCAAGTCCCCACCATGGCCACTAGGCAGGAGCCCCCAAACCTGACACACAGAAGCCCACATACAGGGAAGCCTCCCCAGCTCCCCGAGATGGGGCAGCCTCCTAAAATGAGCCCCTGAACGGAGCCCCGTCATGACAAGACTGGAACCCCAATGCCAAACAAACCCCAGTAGATTCAGCTACCGGAGAGAAATACCCAGAGAAACATGGGGAGCTGGAAGGGGACTTCATGTGGCCCCCAGGGAGGGGAGGGGGCACACGGATGGCACAATCACTAACACGGATCACACCATGGGACTATCAGGGCCCCAGGTTCTCCCATAACACGGATGTCACCAGGACCCGTCAGGTGGGGTGCTGCTGTTTCTGTAACATCTCTAACATTGCTCTGATACTCTTTCCAAAGAGAAAACAGGCTTCAGGCTGGCAGCCCTCCCTGGCAGCAGAGGCTCACTAGGCTCCAATAACACTTTGTTTTCATTGAGCCTGAACCACTATTCTATTCTATTCTATTCTACAGCAGAAATGGTGATTCAGGAAAACCGGCTCTGATTCTCTTCCCTCGTTTTCTAGTTGGTGAAGGTGAAGCCCAGGAGAGCGGAGAGCAAAGGTCACCTGACACCGGCACCGGGCTCCACAGATAAGAGGAGGGTACTAAGGGGAAGGCCTGGAAGGCCGGTGGTTTGGAGAGAGACCACCTGGTTCTTTCCCAGTGAAGGGTCCTCCACCTCCCTCAGCAGGAGACCCAGAATAAACAGCCTCCCAGGGCTATGTGGAAACACACCACAACTTTGAGACTTTCCCGTGCTCTCTAGAGTGCAAGACAGACATCACGGGACAGGCCCCACCTGCCCCCAGGCTGCATGGCTGGGACAGCCGCACTCCACGCATCAACCACCGAGGCAGCTGAGAGGAAAGAGCAGCAGAGCAGAGGGCTGGTGGCCCACTGAGACCTCAGGTGCCCAACTTCCCAGGCTCCAGGACCAAGCTGCATCTCCCTGTGATCCCAGCACGGTGAGGACTGTGGGGCTTCGAGGTCTGCCCCGGGACCACAAAGTGCTGCAGAAGGGTCCACACGGCCGCCAAGGCAGGAGGAAGGCAAGACAGGCAGGGCCCCTTTCCTGGACCAGGCAGGGGTCTTCGGAAGGGTGTGCAGCAGGAAAGAGGGGCAGGGTTACTGAGGTCACTCATCTGGGGAGTCCCAGCTAACAACAGGGGAACGTGGTTTCACCCCAGCACGGGGCAGAGGCAGCAACTGAACACACTCCCTGCCCAGACTGTGCATCCCCAAATGGGCATGGGACACAAAAGTCAGGAAGACAGACTTCAGACTTCAGGCTCAGCCACAGCGCCCCAGGTGGAGGCCATGACTGACCTCCTAAACCCATTCTGAACCCCAATCCAGGGCGAGCCCAGCCTGAGGAGGCCCACATCACCTCATTCGATCCTCTTACCTGCCCTGCCCACTTGCTAGTGAGGAAACTGAGGCCCAGGAGGCTCACTACCTTGCCCAAGGTCATAGAGCAGGAGGGTGAGGGAGGCAAGTCCCAGACTCCTCTCTCGAGCGCTGCCCTCGACTTCTGAGGCAACAGAGCCCTGACCCTGACCTGCCTCCCAGGCCCAGCCCCAGGGCAGGGCTGCACTGGGCTGGGACTCAGGCACCTCCTTTTTGGCGTGTAGGAGAGACACCTCTGAATTTTCTTCCTAACCCACACAAGGCAGGCAAGAACGGAACCCCATCCTGCAAAAGGTCTCCCCCAAACCGAATCTTTCCTACCTCAGGAGATGCAGGGTTGGCATAGCCGAAAAAGTGGACTTGGCTCTGGGGGAGTCACACTCAGGTCCCTGGCCCCGGGGCACTGCTGCACCTTCTGCCACACAGCCAACAGGACAGGGGCACCAGCCCACCCAGCTGGGGACAAACTGGCTCTCCTCTTTCCCTTGTCCAGGGCCTGGCAGGGGTGCAGGTCCTGCTCTGGACATGTGGGGCCTCAGGCCGGGGTTGCCACACAGCACCCCACGTTCTGGCAGGCGTACGGGCCTGGGCTACAGCCAAGGTGCCAGCCCGCCCCAGCAGAGCCCCATGAGCTCAACATCCCGAACAAAGGGAGAGGAGACAGGGCAGAAAGTGGGGTGCATGCAAGGGGCAAGCGCCCACAACTTTTTGGAGAGACCGTCTGTAGGAAAGCAGGGGCTGGGGCGCCCTCCTCCTCTCCCGTCCCAGCCGGGAGTGGATCCGCAGGAAGACCTTGGCGGGCCCGGGCCGATACCGTCCCCCTCCAGTGGCCCAGCGTCGGTGACCCCGGTCCGGCGACCCCCCACCCCAGTCCGGGCCCCGCAACCCCGGGATGTCCTCGTCTCCCCCAGCCGGCGGGCAGAACCCTGACCGGCGGCCGCCGGTGCCCGCGGGGGGCAGCCGTGACGCGCGGGACCCGGGGGCGTGTGCGGGGTGCGCCCGCGCAGGGCCCTGCTGGGAGGGTCGCCGGCTCGGGCCGGGGCGGCGGCGGCGGCGGCGGCGGCGGGGAGAGCGCGGCCGAGTGCGCCGGGTCGCGGGCCGCCCGCCCGGAAGGGAGAGTGGCCGCGGGGCAACCAGGTCGGGGTGGGTGGGTGTCCGCGCGCGCAGCTTACCCTGAGCGGATATCGGGGCCAACTCTCATCCACCCGCCGCGGCGCCCCCCTCGCCGGCCGCCCGGCCGCGCTACACCTGCCGCCCGCCCGGGAGCCCAGCGGCGCCGGGGAGCCGGGAGGAGGCGGCCCCGCGGGTCCCGGCCACGAGCGCGGAGGCGGCGGCGGCGCCAGGTCGCGCGCTCGCGTCCCGCTGCGCGGAGTCTGCGCGCCCCCGGCCCCGTTGCGCAGCCGCCGCCCCGCCCCGCGCCGCACCTTAAAGGGGCCGCGCCTTAAAGGGGCCGCGCCCCGCGCGCCACCCCGGCCCCGCCCCCGCTCTGCGGCCGGCTCGGGGTCCGCGGGGGCGCGCCTGCCCTGGCGGGTCCGCGTGCGCGAGCTCGGTCACGCGGCGCGGCCTTTGTTTGGGTGGCCACGTGCGCACCCGCCGCTCACACCCACGCGCACGCGCGGCCGCCGCCGGCCACGGCCACGCCGTCCCCGCGCTTGCCACGGCGGACGCCACGGGCTCAGCCGCGCACGAGCACGCTCGCTGCTGTGGCCTCGCCCGCGCCCCGCGGGACCGCCCGCCTTTCTAGAGATGGGTCAGGGACTGGGCTGCTGGTGGAGACCCGCGTCCCGGGCGGAAATGCCTTTCCCCCACCGCCTCGCGGGGCGTCGGACGCGGCCCCACGCCGGGGCTGGACCTGCAGCACGAACGCAGCACGAACCCCGCTAGACTCGCGCAGTACCTGGCGCGCCCACCCCAAGGTGCCCAGGGTGCAGTCTGTCCCCAGGATCTGGACCTCTGGGCCCACCCTTTCTCTGAATCTCACCCACACCCCTGCATCTCCCCAGGCACTACCTGCGGGGCAGGACATCCGTAAAGGAGACCCACTCTAAGCCCACCTATCCCCGGGTTCTGGACCCTCTAGAAGAAACCACCCACCACCCCGCTTTAAGGCTGTCTAGCTCACAGGAGACTGCTCAGTGAAGGGGCAGAGGGGATCACCCTGCAGAGCCCTAGGTTTAGGGGACACGCTTTAGTGTCTTACCCAGGAGGATGGTTGCGGGGAGTTGGGGTGAGAGGGTAGAGGAGAACCAGAGTGGAGAAAATAGACAAGGCCTGGAGGCTATTTTTGCCCAGCCCTCTCTGCCTCGCCCTCCCCAGACTGGGTCCTCTGCGCCCCTCCCCGCCCTTCCTGTGTCTGTTGTCTGCCCCAGTGCCCTGCCCTCAACTCACTGACCTTGGGAGTCCCACAGGCATCTCCAACCTGTCAATCCAAAGACTCCAGACCTGGATCCGCCCTCCCCACTTCCTTCCGTCTCAAGGGCCCCAGCTCAAGTGCACCTGAAGCTGCCTGTGGCAAGATTCAGGGCCTCTCTTTGATCCCCCTCCAGGTCTAGCCCTGATGGACCTGGGTTAGAGGCAGGCACTCAGGTGAGCTGTACTTTTCCAAGGCTCAGGTTCCTGTCTGCAGAACTGGGGACCCAGTGATTTCAGGGTAAAAGATCCAGCGCTTCCGCAAGGGCTGCCCAGCGGCGTTTGTCCTGTGCCTCCGCGGGCAGCATGGGGTGCGATGGCGCGCTGTCTGCAGGACCGTCTCTTCCCAGGATGGCGGAGATGACTCACATTTGTGCCCAGAGTCCCCATCCAGCACCAGGCCTGACCGCCAGACCTCTCTGGCTCCCCCTCCCCTCTGCCCAAACCCTCCAGGCTTTCCTGCCTTATCTCTGTCCTCCAGGGAAACAGGATTTGTTTTTCCCAAACACAAGCTCTACTTTCCTGCCTCCCGCTCCCTGCTCTGGCCATATCCTCCCAGGGGTACCTGCCCTACACTAACTCTACACAGCCTGCCAGGCCCAGCTCCAGAGCTGCCCACTCCAGGAAACCCTCCTGAGCCAGCCTGGTCAGAAATGAACCCGGACTCCACCTGCCAAGGCTCTGGGGGAGGGTGGGGGCCCTTAGGGGACCTACTGCCCCAGCACCGTGGCCACATTTTAATCGTTTTCATTGTTGACTGTGCTCCTTCCTGTCTCCTCTCTCCACTCTCCCCGACAGCCCAGGTGAGCTGCTCCTGGGAGCAAAGGCCCAGAGCTTTCCTGTGCGAGTCCCTCGCTGCTGTCTCCACGTTTCAAGACCTTGGCCAGGCTATGTGTCATTGTCAGGGTCATTTTGTACACAAGTGACTCACCTCAGCCAAGCCCCAAAGGCAACCTGTTTGTGCGGGTGCAGCAGTGGCAGTCTGTCTGCCAGCAGGACACCTGCTGCTTCTCACCTCTCTCATCTCTAAACCTCTCTGCTTCTCCCTGTGGAGGAAAAGCCTCCATCCTCACAGCAGCGATCCCAAAGAGAGACCCCCTCCTGCCCCGCACCCCTCCAGCAAGTCTCCTGGAAGGATTCTCATCGCCCCGCTTGGTCATGTGTCACGCTTGAGCCAAGGGGACTGCGGGGGCAAAAGCCAGGGTGCTGTGACCGGCAGTGAACCACTGGGGCTGAGGCAGGCAGTACCCCAACAGAAAAGGGGCTGCAGCAGACAGCGCAACACAGAGCAAGTGCCTGAGGAATGTTCATTTCGTGAACGGCCAGGATTAGGAGTGAGCAGGCAGAAGCCAAAGGCAAACCAGACGAGGGCACCCAGCATGCCTAGCCCCTCATATCCGGCCCACCCTCCAGATATTTGCTGGGTGCCCAGTCCCTGCTTGGTAGGGGCGCAAAACTGGTGCAGTGCAGAGAGTCAGACAGAGCCCCTGCCTGGTGGACAGGCATGGACCACACACCCCACAAAGGGGGACACTTGATGTTGCGTGGTGCCCGCCACCCTGCTCCGTGGTCCTATTAGCCCATTTACAGAGCAGCATCTATGGCTGAATTGTGTCCCCCAAAAAATTCATCTGTTGAAGTCCTAACTCCCATACCTCCCGATGAGACTGCATTTGGAGACAGGGTTCTTAAAGAGGCGATGAAGGTAAATGAGGCCCTGAGGGTGGGCCCTAACCCAACAGCACATGTGTCCTCATAAGAGGAGGAGATGGGGACACGGACACACACAGAGGGGGGATTGCGTGAGGACACGGAGAGAAGGCGGCATCTGCACTCCCAGGAGTGAGGCCTCAGGACGAACCAGCCCTGCAGACGCATTGATCTCGGACTTTCAACCTCTGGAAGCATGAGGAAATGAAGCTCTGTTGTGTAAGCCGCCTGTCTGTGGTGTTGGTTACACCAGCCCTGGCAAACTCATACGAGGGCACAGGCGCAGAGTGGCTGCCAGACCCTAAGGGTCACATAGCTGGTGATGGCAAGGCCACCGCCAGCTCCCCGCTCCTCTTCTCAAAGCAGAACTGGACACAGGGATGGCAGGGCAGGGCTGCTCCGAGTGGGCACGGCAGAGCCCTGAGCTTGGTGGGTGGCCTGGGAAGGAGGCTTGGAACCTGCTCACACCAGGGGCCAGCGGGGCCCTCAGACCCGTGCCTCCCATCCTCAGAGCCTTGAGGGGAATCAGAGGCAAGATGATAGGACTCGAGAGGAACCGGTGACAAGTGGAAGCACGGGTCTCCATATAGTCTGACACCCCTGCACTGTCCACTGGCTCCTCAAGTCTATCCTGCTATGTTTGTCTGTGGCCAAACAAAGGCATGGAAATAAGTCAGTGAGAAGCAGGGGCGTGTCAGGGGCAGGCCAACCTGAGTTCACATCCCAGCCCCCCCTCACCTTCTGAGACGGGACCTGGCACCAAGCAGGTGCACCTGGAAGGTTCATACCTTGGCATGTAGTATCCAGGCTGTCACTCCACATGCACAGAACCGCATATTTTTTACATGGGACGCCAAGGCACAGAGGGCTCAGGAACCTGCCCGGGGCCACCGAGGTCTCAGGAACCTGCCCGGGGCCACCGAGGGCAGGTCAGAAGGAAGCGCTCCAAGCCCCGGGGTGTGTAGACTCTGGGTTCCAGGCCGTTCCCCACGTCACCTCGTCGCCACCCTCCAGAGATGGCAGCACCTGGCACCAAATGGCACTGGGAAGTGCCAGCGGTTGCTACTTTCATCGTGATTAGGGGAGAAGGGGTGGGGCCAGGTTGGGAGGAAGGCCCCTGGATCTGGAGCGGTGAGAGGTTTGGGCGAAGAGTCCCAGGCTGGGAGTCGGGGTTCCTGTAGGAGACTGAACAGAGCGGCAGCTGATGGCTCTCAGCTCTGGCCCAGAGATGGCAACGTCCCAGCCAGAGAGCTGAGGGGCCCAGTCCCACTCCTCAACAGTCAGGGCTCCCAGGAGGCAGCCTCACTCTCACCTTTGCTACCACTCCTGGCGCCGGGTTGCTGCCAGGAATCAGTGGGAAGGTGGTGCTTCCTTAGCCCCCCTGAGCTGACACTCGCCTCCCACCCCTGCAGATTCCAGGAGCTAGAAGAAGTGTTTTAGCTCCAGATGCATCTGGGTCCTTGCGCCCTGGCATGGGAGGGTCAGTGGGCAGTCCACCCCCAGTCTCCCCTGCTACAGGCAGGTGGGAGGCACCCCATAAGGGTCACGGCTGGGAGAAGGGATCCAGGACAACCTCATCTTTTTAATTTAATTTAATTTTTTTTGAGAGGAAGTCTTGCTCTGTCACCGAGGCTGGAGTGCAGTAGCTCAATCTTGGCTCAGTGCAACCTCTGCCTTTGAGCGATTCTCCTGCCTCAGCCTCCCCAGTAGCTGGGATCACAGGCGTGCACCACCAGGCCTGGCTCATTTTTGTATTTTTAATAAAGACGGGGTTTCACCATATTGGCCAGGCTGATCTCGAACTCCTGACCTCAGGTGATCCACCTGCCTCGGCCTCCCAAATTGCTGGGATTACAGGCCTGAGCCACCGTGCCCAGCCAACCTCATCTTTTTTAGAGAATCAAACTGAGGCTGAGAGCACCCCAAGGATGCTAAGCCCTATGCTTGGTGCTAAGCCCTATGCTGTGGACATGTGGCAGGGAGGAACACTCAAGATGGTCCCTGGCCTCAGGGAGCTTCTTATCCAACAGAGAGGCAGGCAGGCAATGAAGTCACAGTGTGGTCAATGACAAGACAGAGAGCCACAGAAGGCTGAGGAGGGCTTCCTGGAGGCGGTGATACTCTAAGAGAGGCCAAGGAGTGACCAGAGGTTAACTAGGATAAGATAGTAGGAAGAGGATTCCAGGCAGAGGGAACAGCATATGCAAAGGCCTGGTGGGAAGAGAGAGAGCTCCACGTGTTCTGTTTAGCTGGGAAAAGGCAGGAGTTGCCATGAAGGACGGCCCATATCCCAGGGCAGGAAGGAGCCATGGCCGGGTTTCAAGCGGGAACAACAGGATCCCATCAGTGCTCTTCTGGGTATAGACTGGAGGCCTCCGGGTGATAAGCAGGTGGGAGGGGGTGCTGTGCTTTGAATATTTGTGTTATATGTAAAATGTTTATTTAGAAACAGAATGCTTGTTCCCTGGTGCTGCAAAGAAACAGCACTCAAACATAAATTTAATTATCTCAGCAAGGCCATTTTTACTTTCTGCAGAAAGGATGCTCATCACAGATGGAACAATGACGAGAGCACACCTGAACAAAGGAGGGAAGCCATTTTTATCCCTTACGCAGTTTGTCCCTGCTACTGTGTCCTGTCTCTGTTGGCTGGAGCCAGACCTCACAATCTAAACTAAAACCCGATTGGCTAACAGTTTAAAACTTTTCTAAAAACGTAAAAGTAATGGAAAGACAAAGGAAAAGAGGAAGTTGCTTATGCGAAACAAGGAAGGGGCATAGGCTGCGAGCTGGAGCGTGCCTGTGAGCAGGTCCAGCACAAATATCCTGGTTCAGGTTCAACGACATAGCATGTACTATGTGCCTGTGAGCATGTTTAACAGCTACATAGGCTAGGGCTTAACAAAGAGTTATTAGCACAAAGCAAGGAGGCTTGAAGGAAGTTAGTTTTTCAAAGAAACTATTATTTTTAACACTTATGATTTATTCTTTAACAAGAAGGGAAACTTTGAAGAGGAATTTTTACTTTCTACATTTGTCGCCTCCAAAACTCATGTTGAAATTTAGTCCTCGGCCAGGCGAGGTGGCTCATGCCTGTAATCCTAGTGCTTTGGGAGGCTGAGATGGGAGGATCGCTTGAGGCCAAGAGTTGGAGGCTGCAATGAGCCAAGATTGTGCCACTGTACTCCGGCCTAGGCAACAGAGTGAGACCCTGACTTAAAAAAAGATTAATCTCCAACATGGGGAGTATTGAGAGGTGGGGCCATAAAGAGGCGATTGGATCATGCGGGCTCTGCCCTCATAAATGGACTAATCCATTCATGGTTTAATGGATTCATAGGTTAAGGGATTAATGGGTTATCATGGCGGGGAACTGGTGGCTTAATAAGAAGGGGGAGAGACACCTGAGCTAGCACGCTAGGCCTCTCAGGCCCCTTGCCGTGTGCTGCCCTGCGCTGTCTCGGGACTCTGCAGAGGCTCCCCCGGCCAACAGGAAGGCCCTCCCCAGATTCGCGCCTCGGCCTTGCACTTCTCAGCCTTCATAACTGTAATAAATAAATTCCTTTTCTTTATAAACTACCCAGTTTCTGGAATTCTGTTATAAGCAACAGAAAACCTACTGAGACAGGGATCTGAGCAGCTCTTACAGAGCCCTTCCCACTGCCAGAGGTGTGGGGGGGGTGTGGAAAGCAAGCCCCTCCCCACACTGTAGCTGTTGCTCCTGGGACAAAGGCCACTGGAGGGCTGTGGCAGGGCAGGGTGAGGACCTGAAGAGCAGCTGAACTGGGGGAGGGAGCTCTGGGCACAGGGCAGCTGGGCATGGGCAGGCCAGGAGGGCCCTGGGTTCTCTGCCTGCCGCGGAGATCACACAGCCCCCATGTGGGCAGTGAGGGGTGCCCAGGAGCTGGCACACTGACCTCGGAACCCAGCTCTGGAAAGATGGGGAAGATGCAGAGACAGAGAAGGGAGTCCAGGGGCCGGGACTGCTTGGGGCCTGGGCTCCCGGCCATGCCGTGGAGCAGCACCCTGGATCCCCTCCTGCGAAAATGGCACTGGAATCTTCTAAGGCCCCAGGGCCAAACCCAAGCCTTTGGCAGAACCCAGTTTCCCAGGTTTTGGGATAAAGCACAGACTCCTGCAAGGCCTGCACCATCAGGCCCGACGGACATCCAGCCTCAATCCCGGTGTCCCCCGCCAGGCCCTAGGCTAGGGAAGCACTGGTGCAGGCGCAGTGCTGTTACAGACACAGAACACGGGGGATTCAGCCTTGCTCCCACTGACCTGGGAAGGAGGCAGTGGGGCATTACTGTGCCCATTCCACAGACGGAAAGCTGAGTCCTGAGAGGTAATGTGTTTGGACCAGCATCACACAGCTAGTTCAAGGCCCAACCAGGATACCCTGTGAGCCCACAGCAACCATGTCCCTGACACCACCAGCCTGAAAAGACAGGGACAGTGACAGAGCGATGCAGCCACAGGGCAAAGAGATGGCCTGGGGGCTTGGAGGAGCTGGAGGAGACACACACAGCCAGGTGTGTGAGGGTGCACGTGTGAGAGTGGCCAATCCTCGGCGGAAAACGTGCGGGAAAGCAGCCTTCGGGAGGAGGGGATGACGCAGGTTAGGAGTGGCTCGTGAGAAAGGTCCTGGGACAGAGCAACATCTGCCAAGCCAGAACAGGGACCGGGAGCGGAGGGGGTGGCCCAGCGGCAAGAAATCATCACAGTGGAAGGGCAAAGACTCCAGAACCAGCTCAATGTCCGCCAGCAGGCACCTGTGATCTTGGGGTCAAGGAGCCAGCCCTGCACACACTGAGAGGATCCCTCGCCAGGGGTGAAGACAGGTTCAGCACCTTGAGCCACCTACCCAGAGGTCTACCCTTCATCTGCTGCGGATCCCAGTCTGTCCTGTCCCCTCCCCTCTTTGCCCACCCTGGGCCCCCTGAGCCCCTACTGGGGCCTCCCACAGCCCCTCAGCCCTCAGCCTCCCTCCCACCATCCCCTTCACTTCTTTGTGCTAATAGAGCTGCCCAGCAGGGCCCTCCTGTGGGTCTCCCTGATCCCCGCGCCCCTCAAACCCCTGGGCCTGCAGGTGCAGGACGCCTGGCCCTGCTCCTTGCCACTGCTTCCAGGCCATCCTCCCTCCCCAGCCTCTGCAGGAGCCTCCTCACTGGACTCCCTGTTTCTTTTCTGCACAGGCCCCCTCACCCTGATCACTTTCCTCTCCCTGGGGGCCGCCCTCTTGCTTCTCTGCGCAAGGCCTACTGCTCACCTATGGGCTTGTAGCCCTCCCTGTGATCCTGGGGAGCCCCTGCTGTCCCTCCTGCTCGGCCCACTTGTCCCTCCAATGTCTGCATCACTCCATCCCTCAGCCTCCTCAAGTCTTTGCTCAAGGACCACCTTTGCTCTGGGATCCACCCTGGCGACCTGCTTTAAAATCACTCCTGTATCCACCATGGCAATCTTCCTTTGCTATTTTCTGTTTCTTTCTAGCACTGCGCATTTTTGGGGTTTTTGGTTGTTTGTTTTGTTTTTGTTTGTTTTTTGAGATGGAGTTTCACTCTTGTTGCCCAGACTGGAGGGCAATGGTGCAATCTTGGCTCACTGCAACCTCATCCATGTGTTTCCTTGATTTAAAAATGCCACTGGGTGTAAGATGCACCACCAACTTAGTTATCTGGGAGTGGGTTAGTTATCTTGGGAGTGCGTTAGTTATCACAGGAGTGGGTTAGTTATGAGAGTGGGTTAGCTATCTTGGCAGTGGGTTAGTTATCATGGGAATGGGTTAGTTATCATGGGCATGGATTAGTTATCTTGGGAGTGGGTTAGTTTTGAGAGAGGGTTTGTTATCATGAGAGTGGGCTAGTTATCATGGGTGTGGGTTAACTATCTTGGGAGTGGATTAGCTATCATGAGAGTTTGGGTTTGGGTTAGTTATCTTGGGAGTGGGTTAGTTATCTTTGGAGTGGGTTAGTTATGAGAGTGGGTTAGTTATCATGAGAGTGGATTAGTTATGGGCATGGGTTAGTTATCTTGGGAGTGGGTTAGTTATCATGGGAGTGAGTTACTTATCATGGGAGTGGGTTAGTTATCTTCGGAGTGGGTTAGTTACCATGGGAGTGGGTTAATTATCATGGGAGTGAGTTAGTTATAGTTATGAGAGTGGGTTAGTTATCATGGGGTGAGTTAGTTATCTTGGGAGTGGGTTAGTTATAGTTATGAGAGTGAGTTAGTTATCATGAGAGTGGGTTAGTTATGGGCACGGGTTAGTTATCTTGGGAATGGGTTAGTTATCTTGGGAGTGGGTTAGTTACCATGGGAGTGGGTTAATTATCATGGGAGTGAGTTAGTTATAATTATGAGAGTGGGTTAGTTATCATCAGAGTGGGTTAGTTATCCTGGGAGTGGGTTATTTATAATTATGAGAGTGGGTTAGTTATCATGAGAATGGGTTAGTTATCATGGGAGTAGGTTAGTTATGAGAGTGGGTTAGTTATCTTGGGAGTGGGTTCCTGATAAAAGAATGGGTTCAGTGCACACTCTCTCGCCCTTCTGCCTTCTTCCATGGGGTGTTACACGAAGAAGGCTCTCCCTAGATCCTGGCACCTTGCTCTCGGACTTCCAGCCTCCAGAACTATGAGCCAAATAAACTTCCATTGTTTATAAATTACCCAGTCTCAGATACTCTGTGATAACAGCACGAAAGGGACTAAGACATCATCTAATGTACTTCATTTATTTATTTATTAAGACAGAGTCTGTCTCTGTCACCCAGGCTGGAGTGTAGTGGCATGATCTTGGCTCACTGCAACCTCCACCTCCTGAGTTCAAGCGGTTCTCCTGCCTCAGCCTCCTGAGTAGCTGGGATTACAGACGCACGCTACCACGCTGGGCTAATTTTTGTATTTTTAGCAGAGACAAGGTTTCACCGTGTTGGCCAGGCTGGTCTCCAACTCCTGACCTCAAATGATCCGCCCACCTCGGCGTCCCAAAGTGCTGGTATTACAGGCGTCAGCCACTGCACCCAGCCACTAATGTACTTTAACAAAAACAACAAAAAATAGATATAGTCTTGCTGTGTTGTCCAGGCTGGAGTGCAGTGGCTATTCATGAGTGGCTATTCATGAATGCAGTGGCTATTGATGGGTATGGGCAAGGCCTATACCGCAGCCGGCCTATATAAGCCAGGCATGGTGGCTCACGCCTGTAATCCCAACCCTTAGGGAGGCCCAGGCGGGCAGACCACCTGAGGTCAGGAGATCAAGACAAGCCTGGCTCAACATGGCAAAACCCTGTCTCTACTAAAAATACAAAAATTATCCTGGCATGATGGCACATGCCTGTAGTCCCGGTTATTTGGGAGACTGAGGCAGGAGAATCGCTTGAACCCTGGAGGTGGAGGTTGCAGTGAGCTGAGATCACGCCACTGCACTCCAGCCTGGGCGATAAAGCGATACTCTGTCTCAATAAATAAATAAAATTTTTATCTATATAAAACACCATGAAAAATTAATGTTATTCTATGCAGCCAATAGTTACTCAGATTTACCCACACGTTTAAATATTTACTATCTTAGCCATTTTGAGGTAACATGAAGTACATTCTCATTGCTGGGATGCTGATATAGTTTGGATGTTGTCCTCTCCAAATCTCAGGTTAAAATTTGATCCTCAGTGTTGGAGGTGGGGCCTGGTGGGAAGTGTTTGTATCGTGAGGGCGGACCCCTCATGAATGGCTTGGTGCTTGCGTTAACAGTGAGTTCTGCCTTTATTAGTTCCCGTGAGGGCTGGTTGTTAAAGAGAGCCTGGCACCTCCTTTCCCCCCTCCTCCCTCCTTCCTCTCTCCATGGGATGCCTGCTCCCTTTGCCCTTCTGCTATGAGTGGAAGCTTCCTGAGGCCTCACCAGAAGCAGATGCTGGTGCCATGCTTCTCTGTACCAACCTGACGAACTATGAGCCAAATAACACAACTTCCCTTCCCTCCCCCCTCCCCTCCCCTCTTCCCCTCTCCTCCCCTCCCCTCCCTTCCCTTCCCTTCCCTTCCCTTCCCTTCCCTTCCCTTCCCTTTTCAAGACGGAGTTTCGCTCTTGTTGCCGAGGCTGGAGTGCAATGGCGCCATTTCGGCTCACCGCAACCTCTGCCTTCTGGGTTCAACTGATTCTCCTGCCTCAGCCTCCCGAGTAGCTGGGATTACAGGCATGTGTCACCATGCCTGGCTACTTTTGTATGTTTAGTAGAGACGGTTTCTCCATGTTGGTCAGACTCGTGTCAAACTCCTGACCTCAGGTGATCTGCCCGCCTCAGTCTCCCAAAGTGCTGGGATTATAGGTGTGAGCCACTGCGCCCGGCTACCACTTTTTCTTTATAAATTACCCAGCATCGGGTATTTCTTTCTAGCAATGCAGCAAATTAAGACAGGTACCAGCCCCACCATCCATCTCCAGGACTGTCTTGGGCAGGACCTGTGGTCACCTCCGCTGGCCTCTGTCATCAGCATCTGCACGGTGGGCCTTGGAAGGATATCACTCTCTCCCTTAAGATTCCCCTCTTGGAAGGAAAGGCACCAAGGGCCTGCCCCCCTCTCTGCTCAGGATCCTCCAGACAGCTGGCCTCCAAGCCACCCACTCTGAGGCTGACCTCCGGCCACCTGGGCCCCTGCTGCGCCCCCAGGCTCCTCCTGTGTGGTCAGATGATTTTCACTTCTCTGGCCTGATTCAGGGGCTGGTGGGCGGGGCAGTGGCTCACACTGGGTTCACCTGTTAAAGTGCAGGGGTAGGGGTAGCTCCCCAAAAGGAGAAGCAACAAAGATGGACACACAGCAAAGCTGTGGGCGTGTCTGCCATAGGCCAGTGTCCCTGGATGCCTTGAGTGGGGTGGGGCTGAGGCAGGCAGCCTGCCAGGCCAGAATGCCTGAGGCCCTGGCCCTGGGCTTGTGTCCTTACGGATGCAGTGAGCACAGACCTCCCTAGAGGAGGGCCTGGCCCACCAGAAGCCCAGCCCTGGCCCCTGCCACCAGCCTGTCCTTCCTCAGCCCCTAGCTCCAGCCAGATCCCCAGAGATGAGCGACCCTGATGACCAGCAAGGGCAGGCCCGCCCTCCTTCATCTCCCTTCTCTCGCCTGGCCCAGCCTGGAGGAGGAGTGTGGTGTGAGTGTAGCCGTGAACCCAGTCAGCTCCCCTGGGCTGAAGCCCCAGAAATGCTGCTCCAGGACCCAGGCAGCCCCAGTCTGCCCCACGTGGCTTCCAGGGGCACAGCCCTCAGCACAGAAGGCTGTAGGTGGGGCCTGGGGGACCCAGGGGATGGGTCAAGGCCTGTTCAGAGCCAGACTCCAACCACCTGCTCTCGAGCCAGCCCTTGGGCCCTGCTCTGCAATGGGTTCAGTTGCCCTGTGTTTGCCTTCCGGGCCCCAGCCCAGGTAGGAGGATCCTGGCACACCTGCTGGCTGCAGGCTGCCCTTCCTTCTCCTCAGGCGAGGAGGTGCCCATTCTGAGCTGTGCAGCAGGGAGCCAGGGTGAGCTGAGCCCCCACTTGCTGCCCCAGGGAGACTCTGCCACGTCTCTGTTAGCCTAACTTAGCTGTGCATGAACCTCCCACCTGCCCTGCACTGGCCGGTCCCTAAGCTCACTGGGGCCACCTTGTGGCTGCTCACGGCCTCGGCCCCCACAAGTTGGGGCCTGATTTCCACACTGGCTGCATTTGTCCTTTGTGGACTTTTGTCCTCTGTGCCACCTTCTTGGGTGGCACCCGCCACATGCTGTGCTGAGCTACTTCTTTTTTTTTTTTTTTTGAGGCAGAGTCTTGCTCTGTCGCCCAGGCTGCAGTGCAATGGTGCTATCTCAGCTCGCTGCAAGCTCCACCTCCCGGGTTCACGCCATTCTCCTGCCTCAGCCTCCCGAGTAGCTGGGACTACAGGTGTGCGCCACCACGCCCGGCTAATTTTTTGTATTTTTAGTAGAGACGGGCTTTCACCGTGTCAGCCAGGATGGTCTCGATCTCCTGACCTCATGATCTGCCCTCCTCGGCCTCCCAAAGTGCTGGGATTACAGGCGTGAGCCACTGCAACTGGCCTGTGCTGAGCTACTTCTAAACCCCACAGAGGGCCAGGTGCGCTGGCTCACGCCTGTAATCCCAGCACTTTGGGAGGCCGAGGCGGGCGGATCATGAGGTCAGGAGTTCGAGACCAGCCTGGCCAACATGGTGAAACTCCGTCTCTACTAAAAACACAAAAAATTAGCCGGGCATGGTGGCAGGCACCTGTAATCCCAGCTACTCGGGAGGCTGAGGCAGGAGAATCACTTGAACCTGGGGGGTGTGAGGTTGCAGTGAGCCGAGATCGCGCCACTGCACTCCAGCCTGGGCGACAGAACGAGACTCAGTCCCCTCGCAAGAAAACCAAACACCATAGGGGAAGATGCACATTTTCATTTATAGGCTCTTCCTGTTTCACGTGAGGAGCATCGCAGGATGCATCTGTTCTGACACGAAGGGCACCAGGTCGCTGGAGGCAAAAAGAGGGATCCTGAGAGGCCGTCTGGGAAAGACAGAACTGAAAGACAATGATAGCAGTGACGATGGCTCACACCTCCTGTGTGCCGGGCACCGTTCTGGGCACTTTATACAAACCAGTGAAGAGAGTGGCTGTCAGCGTGAGAGGAGCTCTGGGGACACGGGGATGTCTCGCAATGGGGCTCCTTCCTCCACCTCCCCACAAAGCCTTTGGTAGACCACACAGCCTCATGTGCCTTCAGATGAGTTTGTGTGGAAGTGGAGTGTGGGGCATGCAGGCCTGAGAGCGTGGCAATGCCTGTCCCCTTGGGATCACTTCACCCTCACAGGGACGCTGGAGCAGGCCTCGGATCCCCCCATCACACGGAGGGAATGACCAGGGCTCCCAGAGCTGGAGCACAGTGTCCAGGCTGTGGCTGCAGCATGACCCAGGCCCTCTGGGGGGGCTGCTCCACCCGCCATGGCCCTCCCAATCCCCCTTGCTTTCCAAGGTCCACCCAAAGCCCCAGGCCTCTCAAGTCTCCTACATCCCCTCTCCCCCTAAGGTCCCAAAGATTTCCCAAGGTCCCTTAGGCCTCTGGAGGTCCCCCAAGGCTGTTCAGGCCCCCAAGGCCCAAAAGATCCTCCAGAGACCTCTCAAGGTCTTCCCAGGCCCCTCAACGATCCCCAAGGCCCCCCAGGCCCTCCTAAAGCCCCACAAGGTCTCCTAGTTCCCCTAAATTCCCAAGACTTCCCAAGGCCCTATATGGCCCTCAAGACCCCCAGACCTCCCTGCATCCTCAGCCCTCCATGAGACCCTGTCAGCAGCTGCCTCTTCTGGGATGGCCAGGCTGAAGTCCCCAGGGGTGAATCCACCTGTTCAGCTCCTTGCTTCCTGCCACCAGCTATTGGTCCTGGGCTGACCTATGGTGTGGTGCCTTGGAATCACGTGACCACCAGGCATCGTCACATGTTGTCAAACATGGCTACCTACAGCACCACCATAGGAGAGATGGAAGTGAGTTCTTCTGCAGCACCCCAGAGCCGGCCTGCAGTCAGGAAGGCCGCCCCAGAGGCATCCACGAAGCTGCCTGCCAACCTGGGTGCCCCAGACATGGGCCCCTCTAAGCCTGCCCTAGGAGGAGAACAGTTTGTGTGACACAGGGGGCGGAGGCTGGGTCTGAATTTTTTTTTTTTTTTTTGAGACAGAGTTCGCTCTGTCACCCAGGCTGGAGTGCAGTGGTGCAATCTCACCTCACTGCAACCTCCGCCTCCCGAGTTCAAGCGATTCTCCTGCCTCAGCCTCCCTAGTAGCTGGGATTACAGGTGTGCACCATCACGCCTGGCTAATTTTTGTATTTTTTAGTAGAGACGGGGTTTCTCCATATTGGGCAGGCTGGTCTGAACTCCGACCTCAGGTGATTTGCCCGCCTCAGCCTCTCAAAGTGCTGGGAAGACAAGCGTGAGCCATCGCGCCCGGCTAGGTCTGAATCTTTAACAGTTCCCCTCCGCTCCTGGAGCCCCTCCCACAGCCAGACCTTGCTCACCAGCGGGGGAACCAACAGCCCCTTCCTCACCCCTACATACCCCTCCTGGGGGTTGGGGTCTCTCTCCGCAATACCAGTGCGGGGACGCATCCATCGTCTTCTCTGCTCCTTTCCGTCATCTGGAGGCCTAGGCCCAGTCATCCAGCCAGCCTCCACCCAGCTCCTCTCCCTGCACACAAAGACTGACCCCATCAAGCTGCACTTCCTGAAACACACCCACAAACCAGAAACTCAGCCTCCCCTTTGCCCACAGGATGCCCGTAGGCAAAACTGTCACCAAGAGAAGAGAAGTGGGGCTCAAACCGGCTCTGTCTCTGTGGAGAAAGAGCCTGCCTGGGGCTGGACCCTGGTTGTGTGGCTTCAGGTATGAGTCCCTTCCCCTTCCTGGGCCCCAGTCCCCTCGCTGCACACCTAGGGTGATGACATGTCATGGCCCAAGGTTAAGAGCACAGACTGGAGAGGGACTTCCTGGGCTTGACTTCTGGCTCTGCTGCACACTGGCTGTGTGACTCTGAACGAGTAACCTAGCCTCTCTGTGCCCGAGTTTCCTTGTCTGTTAATAGGGATCAAACAGAATATAACATCAAGGTCATTAAGAAGAGTCAGTAAATTAATGTTTATAAAGTATTTATTATTTTTATTTTATTTTATTTATTTTTTTTAGATAGAGTCTCACTCTGTCACCGAGGCTGGAGTGCAGTGGTACAATCTCGGCTCAGTGCAATCTCTGCCTCCTGGATTAAAGTTGAGTCTCATGCCTCAGCCTACTGAGTAGCTGGGATTGCAGGCCCTGCCGCCACACCCAGCTAATTTTTTATATTTTTGGTAGAGATAGGGTTTCACCATGTTGGCCAGGCTGATCTCAAACTCCTGACCTCAAGTCATCCGCACGGCTTGCCCTCCCAAAGTGCTGGGATTACAGGTATGAGGCACTGCGCCCAGCCAGAATTATTATAATTTTTTTTCTTGCTGATTTGAGTCCCTTGTAGATTTTGCGTATTAGTCCTTTGTCAGATGCATAGTTTGCAGACATTTTCTCCCATTCTCTAAGTTGTCTGTTTACTTTCATGATTATTTCTTCTGCTGTGTAGAAGCTTTCTAGTTTAAGTAGGTCTTGATTATTTATTTTTGTTTGTGTTGCATTTGCCTTTGGAGCGTTCGTTATAAATATTTAGCCTAGGCCAATGTCCATAAGAGTTTTTCCTAGGGTTCCTTCTAGAATTTTTGTGATTTCAGGACTTAGACTTAAGTATTTAACCCATTGTGAGTTAATTTTTGTATATGATGAGAAAGAGGAATCCAGTTCCATTCTTCTACATGTGGCTATCCAATTTTCCCAGCACCATTTATTGAATAGAGTGTCATTTCCCCAGTTTATGTTTTTGTATACTTTATGGAAGATCAGTTGGCTGTAAATATTTGGCTTTATTTCTGGATTCTCTATTCTGTTCTATTGGTCTATATATCTACCTTGATACCAGTACTTGATACCAGTAGACACTTCCTTGATACTGTCTTGATTACTACATCCTTATAGTATAATTTGAAGTTGGGTAAGGTGATGCCTCCAGATTTGTTTTTTGCTTAGGATTGCTTTGGCTATTCCAGTTCTTTTTTGATGCCATATGAATTTTAAGATTGTTTTTTCTAATTCTGTGAAGAATGGTGTTGGTATTTTGGTTGGAATTGCAGTGACTCTGTAGATTGCTTTGGGCAGTATGGTTACTTTCACAATATTGATTGTCCTAATCCGTGAACATGGGATGTATTGCCATGTGTTTTTGTCATCTATGATTTCTTTCAGCAGTGTTTTATAGTTCTCTTTGTAGAGATCGCTCACCTCCTTGGTTAAGTATATTCCTAAGCATTTTGCTTTTTGTGTCTAGGTACTGTAAAAGGGATTGAGTTCAAACTCCTGACCTCAGGTTATCCATCCGCCCTGGCCTCCCAAAGTGCTGGGATTACAGGCATGGACCAACCGGGTGAAACTCCATCTCTACTAAAAATACAAAAATTAGCCGGGCATGGTGGCAGGTGCCTGTAATCCCAGCTACTCAGGAGGCAGAGGCAGGAGAACTGCTGAACCTGGGAGGCAGAGGATGCAGTGAGCCGAGATCGCGCCATTGCACTCCAGCCTGGGCAACAAGAGCGAGATTCCATCTCAAAGGTAAAAAAAAAAAGGGGGATTGAGTTCTTGTGATTCTCAGCTTGATCATTGTTGAGTATGGCAATGCTACTGATTTGTATACATTGATTTTGTAACTTGAGACTTAATTTATTTATCAAATCTAGGAGTATTTTGGAGTAATCTTTGGTGTTTTCTAGGTATAAGATCGTATCGTTGGCAAACAGATATAGTTTGACTTCCTCTTTTCCAATTTGGATGCCCTTTCTTTCTTTCTCTGGCCTGATTTCTCTGGCTAGGACTTACCCTATCAGATGTTCTTGCCAGGTCCTCACTAGGCCCTGAGTAGACGGAGATGAACCAAAGGAAAATACAACATACCTACAAGTAACCACCTCCCACGGCAGCCTGGGGTCCTGTTTCAAAGGGTTGTTAGAGGCAGGATGGAACATTTATGCCTTGGGTGATCAGGGAAGGGTTCTTGGAGGAGAGGGCATTTAAGCTGGGCATGGGAGCCTGGGCTGGTAGTGACACAGGCACAGGGCACAGAGACCCGTGCAGCCCACTGATCAGCTGATTGATCTGCAAGAGACTGAACGTGGGTGGGTGCCAAGTCAGCTGGCATCAAGAAGCTGAAACGACTCTGTTATAGAGCTGAGAGCAGATTCTTAAGCTCACTTGGTTTGGTGCCCTGCACATTGCACCTGCCTGGCAACACGACCTGGGGTGGCCATGGCACTTGCCATGCTGGGGGCCAGGGAGGGACAGGATGGGCTGGTGACCTCCCGACACAGCTCCTCACACAAACCTCAGTGGATCCTGAGGTTGGAGGTCCTGACACCAACATGACTCATGAAATAAGACCCTTGGAGGCTGGCCTGCCCCACCCTATGCAGTGCTTATGAATTGTCCCCTCTTTAGGCCTCCTGTTCCTGCCAAACCCCGAGGCCCTCAGAAGCTGCTGCTGAGAGCTGACCTGGGAGCCCAGGGCCTGCCTGGGCAGAGACTGTGCCCAGGAGCCAGTGAGCTGCCCTGACTTCTGGGAAGGCAGCCAGCACCTGCACCAGCCTGCCCGGGCGCACCTCTTCCCTCCAGCTAACTCTGGTGCAGCGATCAAGACCCAGCCTGGCTATCACCTCCCATAAGAAGCCTCACTGACCCCTAGGCTGGGCCAGGTCCTCCCATGGGGTCTCCAGCCTTGGGATTTCCCTCTGTTTCAGGGACAGAGCAAGGAGTTATATGTAACAGAAAAAACAGCTCAGACCAGCTCAAACAGAAAAGGAAATCTATTAACTTCTGTAACCATTATGTCCAGGGTATCTTCAGGAAACTTGGAGCCAGGGCTCAAAGGGGGCCTTTCTTTATGTTGGTTCCATCTCATGGTGGTTCCAGACCAACATTCTCCCCTGTCAGCACCCCTGACAAACCAGAGATTTCCTCTGCCCAGTGGTTCTAACAAAAGTTTCAGAACTGGACCTCACTGGCTGTGATTAACCTGGCCAAGGTCACATGTCCATCCCTGAAGCATGAAGGACTGGGGCTAGCTCTACCTGGGCCATGTGGCCTGAGAGTTGGGGAGGAGAAGAGGTATAGTTAGCAGTTGAAGGGGAAATGGAGTTGGCCAGGCAGTAGCACAGCTGTCTACTTCACTGTGGCTGGCTCCCCACCAGGCTGCCTACTGCTCAGGCAGGGACAGTGTTTAAGCCCCATCTGTGCCCCAGCATTGCCTTGCATAAGGCAGCACAGAGCAAGGGCTCTAGCAGACCAGCTTTGGTTAGGTTCCTCAGGGCCTTGCACGTGCTGTTCCGTCTGCCTGGAACAGCCCCGCACTGCACCCCCACCCATTGCCCCCACTTAGTACCACCTCATCCAGGGATCTGGAATTCTAGGAATTCTGATTAGATGCACATTAGACTCACTCATTCTCTCCTCCCAGCCGTCTTACCTTTCTTTCATATTTTCTCTCTTCTCATCTTTCTATGTTGCATCCTAGGAAATTTCTTCATATCTGTGCTCCAATTCACTGATTCTCTCTTCAGCTGTTTAATCATAGTTTCAACATTTGTATTTTTTCACTTGTAAAAGTATATTTGGTTCTTTTTCAGATCTCTCTGGCCTTTTTTTCTCCAACAGACTCTTTTGCCTTTTTGATCACCTTCCTTATTCCATTAAATCCTCCTTAATTGGCCGAGTGCGGTGGCTCATGCCTGTAATCCCAGCACTTTGGGAGGCCGAGGTGGGCAGATCACCTGAGGTTGGGAGTTTGAGACCAGCCTGACCAACATGGAGAAACCCCGTCTCTGCTAAAAATACAAAATTAGCTGGGAGTGGTGGTGCATGCCTGTAATCCCAGCTACTTTGGAGGCTGAGGCAGGTGAATTGCTTGAACCTGGGAGGCAGAGTTTGTGGTGAGCTGAGATGGTGCCATTGCACTCCAGCTTGGGCAACAAGAGCAAAACTGTCTCAAAAATGAACAAGCAAACAAACAAATGAACAGAACCAAAGAAACTTCTTTAATATGCAGGCAGATTTAGCTGGAATTCCTTAGATGGAATAAGGAAGATGATCAAAAAGGAAAAATTGATAGATGAGTAGACTTCATCTATTTATTTTCTTTTCCCTCCCTCCCTCCCTTCCTTTTTTTTTTTTCCTGGCAGAGTCTTACTCTGTCTCCCAGGCTAGAGTGCAGTGGCACTATCACAGCTCATTGCCGCCTAGACTTTCCAAGCTCAAGTGATCCTCCTACCTCAGCCTCCTGAGTAGCTGGGACTACAGGCATGCTCACCACATCCGCTAATTTTTTGTACATTTTTGTAGAGATGGGGTTTTGCCATGTTGCCCAGGCTGGTCATGAACTCTTGAGCTCAAGCAATCTGCCCACGTCGGCCTCCCAAAGTGCTGGGATTACAGTTGTGGAGCCACCATGCCTGGCACTTCATTTATTTATTTATTTATTTTATTTATTTATTTTTCGAGACGGAGTCTTGCTCTGTCGCCCAGGCTGGAGTGTAGTGGCGCCATCTCAGCTCACTGCAAGCTCCACCTCCCAGGTTCACGCCATTCTCCTGCCTCAGCCTCCCAAGTAGCTGGGACTACAGGCGCCCACCACCACGCCCAGCTAATTTTTTGTACTTTTAGTAGACACGGGGTTTCACCGTGTTAGCCAGGATGGTCTCGATCTCCTGACCTTGTGATCCGCCTGCCTTGGCCTCCCAAAGTGCTGGGATTACAGGCGTGAGCCACTGCGCCTGGCTGGCACTTCATTTATTTCAAGCAGTTCTCAGAGGTCTAAATCTATTTGTTATTTCTATTGAGTCTCACCTTATGGTGGCTTGTGTCCTTGGGTTTGAGTGTGTGTGTGTGTGTGTGTGTGTGTGTGTGTGTGTTCGTATTTGGTTGTGCTTCAACTGTAGGAATCCTGAAGGCCTAAACTGGAATGCTTTCCTCCAGAAAGAATTTCTGTTTGCTTCTACCAGTTTATCACTGACCAGGACCAGTTTAATTTAATTTCTTGAGTGGGGATTTTCCTGTCTATGAGGATAGTATAAATTTAACTACAGCGCTGCAGGAGAGCAAATGGTTGCAAATCCTCCAGGGACATTATTATTGTTCTTAAATGTTTCCACCTGGAGCTCTGAAGCAGACACCCAGGTTTCCCAGAGGGATCCCTGTCCTGGCAGGCAGATTTGGTTGGAACCACCCTCTCCTTAGGCGGGTAGCCTCCTTTGAGGGTCTCAAGTCGGTGTAGGAGTCTTAGGTTCACTCCCCCCACTCACCACTCTGCATTTTGCGTTACCTAAGGAAAATGCTTGTTGCTCATCTCTGGTTCCAGATAGTTTGCTTTATTTATTGCTTGTTTCTTTTGTGGAAGGAGGGCTTCCTTGTGATCTTGGCAGTGCAATAATGTTATGTCCATAGACATTTACTTGCAATCAGGTAGCGGATGGCATTTTGGGATATCTGGTCACTATGCTGCCAGAAGTCAAGTTGACTCATCAGCTCATTCTGGGAGTTACGTCCTTGGCTGCCAACATGGCTCTCATCTTGCTCCAGAGGAGTAATTTGGAGAGAATTCAGGGTGTACATTTTCTGGCTAAGCCATGGAATGGGGCCTGGCCCCTGCTGCTTACTCCTCAGCGCTCATGCCTGTTTCCAAGCTTCAGGGCCCTGCAGCAGTCCCCCTTCCTGGTGACTTCATAGGTTCCTCCGAGGGCAGCCAGTGAGATGCTGCGACTCAGTGCAGCTGGAATGCATAGCAGAAAGAGTGAGGGGGTGCCTGTGTGTGTGCTGGGGTGCACTGGGGTGTATTGAGGGTGTTGGTGGCGGGAAGAGCCCTAGAATTGTTCAAGCTGGTCATCTGGATTGGACGTTACCTAGAAAACTCCCAGATTTCCTCTCCGTTTTAGGCACCACAGATACAACCTAATGGGCTGCTTTGCAGATGGCCAAAATGAACAGAAACGTCTGAGTGCAACAGAAAGCAATCCCACACCCCCTCAGAGACAGGCCTAAGCTCTGCTTATCCTGAAGGCTCTCTAGCCCTCACACCCTCCTCCTCTCCTCTCAGGCACATTCAGACCCACGCTGTCCACACTCACTCGTCCCCAGCCCAGCCTTGCTACCTGTGTCCCTGCTTGGGGGGGTCTGTCTCCCTAGGAGATGCTGCCCTCCTGAAGGCAGCCCTGGCCTCGACCTCATTCATCCAGGAGTATTTATTTATTTATTTATTTATTTAATTTTTTGAGACGGACTCTCGCTCTGTCGCCCAGGCTGGAGTGCAGTGGCGTGATCTCTGCTCACTGCAAGCTCCGCCTCCCTCGTTCATGCCATTCTCCTGCCTCAGCCTCCCAAGTAGCTGGGACTACAGGTGCCTGTCATCACGCCCGGCTAATTTTTTGTATTTTTGGTAGAGACGGGGTTTCACCGTGTAAGCCAGGATGGTCTAAATCTCCTGACCTTGTGATCCACCCGCCTTGCCTTCCCAAAGTGCTGGGATTACAGGTGTGAGCCCCTGCACCTGGCCCAGGAGTATTTATAGATCTTCCCTCTGTATTTGACCCTCTGCTCAGTGCCACACAGTGGAAAGAGCTGGTCTTTGCCCTCTGGGGTAAGCATTAGGGAGACAGTAATACAGGACAGTGACAGCTGTAATGCACGATGCAGTGGTTGCGGGAACAGACGAGGAGCACCCTAGCCGGCCCAGAGGACAGGGAAGGTGTCAGAGGAGGCAGCATTTCAGCTGCAGCTAGAACACCAAGTCATACGTTGTCAAATGTACAAACTGGGGAAGGGGCCAGTGGGGGATGGGAGATGGGGCTGACTGGTGGGCAGGGAAGACCCAGAAAGGTCCAGAAATGAGGAGCTGCCCATGACCCTTCAATAGGGGAACAACCCTCTCAGATGTGTATTTGGGAAGATAGATTACTGGGTTCTCTGAGACTGAACCCCACATTTCTGGAACCTTTATGGCTTCATAAGAGGGAACTAAAGTATTGTTCTGAAGCTGTTCTTCATGATACCCAGGGTGAGGAGGTAGACCTTCCTGGCTTAGATTAGTGAGAATCACCCCCATTTGCAAAGTGCAGTAGAGTTCATGCAAAGGACTTGCACAAGAACCCTTGGCTGGTAAGTAGAGTGCACCAGCTACCTATTGCTGCGTAACAAACACCCCACAACCTCGTGCCTTGAAACAACACTTCGTTATTATTTCTCAGGGTTCTGTGGGTTGGCTGGGCTCAGCTGGGTGGTTCTTCTGCTTGTGGTCTCTCATGCAATTGCCGTCAGATGGTGGCAGAATGTCCAAGATGACTTATCACTCACGTCTCTGCACCCTCAATGTCCTCTGGGTAGCCCCTCTCCATCAGGCTGGTCCGACTTCTTAGGTGGCAGCAGTCTCCTGAGAATGCAAAGGCCAAATCTGCTGGGTCTTGTTAAGTCTCAGGCCTGGAACTGGCACAGTGGCACTTCACTGCATTCTGTTGGTTAATGTGAGGGTTACGGCCAATCCAGATTCCGTGTGGGAGGGGACTAAACAAGGGTGGAAACACCAGGAGGCATGGTTCCCTCGGCCATCTTTGGAGATTGGCTGCCACACAGTGAACCTTGCCTTCAGGCTCTGTCTATGCGTCTTAACCACTATGACTCTTCTCCTCTGGAGAGGCCATAGCCACAGCTGCGGGTCTCTGTTTGCGTTACAGTGAGACCCTGCTTCTCTGATTAACTGCTCCTGCAGTCACATTTTTAGTATGTGATGCTCAGAGATAGTCCGTGGGATGTCTGTATCAGTTATCTATTGCTGTGTAACAAAACTCCCCCAAATGTAATAGCTTCAAACACAACCATTTATTCTTTCTCATGAGCCTCCAGGCCCACTGAGTGGCTCTGCTGATCAGAGATGGGCTCACTTCTGAGGTCACTAAGGGTTGGCGACATGGCTCTGCTGTCTTAGCTGGGCTCACATTTCTGGGACCTCAGCTGGGACAGCTGCTCTCGGCTCCATGTGGTCTCTCATCCTCTAGCACAGGGCTCCTGAAGGGCAGAAGAGCACTTAAGGCCTAGGCTTGGAACTGACATCCCTTCCGCCTCACTGTATGGTCAGAACAAATCATAGGGCCCTCTGCCAGATTGCAGGGGTGGGGAAATAGCTCCCACCTTCCCATGAGCTGAAATGTCACCTTGCAGAAGGCGTGAAGGCAGGAAGGAGTGGAGCCGTGTGTCATCAGCTGCCGTTGTGCCTGTGTGCATTTGAGAGGGGCCCTTCCCGGCAGCAGCTGGCCCACGCCAGGTAGCTGGGCTGGGTGAGCCAGGCTGGTCTGGGTTTTGGGTCCTGTGCAGCCCTCGGTGAACACCTTTGTGTGTACTCTCATGACCCTGTCTGATGCTGATGACTTGACCATGCCACTGCTTCACACAGACCAGGCCAGCTTGGGAACAGGGAATTAGAAACAAGATTCTCGTTCACCAGAAGCTGTTCATTTGAACTGGGGAGAGAGCTGAGCCCAGGAGCTCTGGCCGATGACAGGGTGCCTGGAGAAGCAGGGAAAGCAGCTCAGAGAGAGGAAGAAGAAGAAAGGCGGCGGCTAAGGGAGGCCATTTTGAGGGAGAGAGGGAGAAGTCTCCCCACGGCCCCACGGGAAGACTGCCCTGGATCCGGGGGGCTTCCAGCTGCTGGGCCCACCCTCGCCTGTCCTGGCCATGTAGCATTTCCTCAGCTCTGCCCATCTAGTGGCATTATTGCTTTAAAAATGAGATGCTTCCTGGGCCATCAGCTCTGCAGAGAGCCACTAAGCTCCTTTTGGTTCCGTGTCAGAATTCTGCTCCCCAGACGGAGATGGCCTCATGGACTGCTCTAGCACCAGCCTGTGCAATGTCCGTGTGGCCAGAGAGTGGAGGCTGGGGGCTTGGCATTCCTGGGACCCAGAAGCGGCTGGGAGACTGTCAGGGCCTGCAGCGGCATGGGAGCAGGTGGTAGCAGATGGAGGGTCCAAGTTCTAGGGCAAGCTGAGGCCAGGAGACCTGTCCCCAGCCCCCCACCTGCCAATGCCAGCGGGAGCCAGGACAGCGGGACATGGATTCTCCAGGGGACAGCAGGCTGGAGGATGAGTAGGCAGAGACTCAGGCTGGAGGCCCTGAGAACCCCTGTCACCAGGCAGCCACATAAGCCACATCGTCCCCTCAAGCACCGAGAAACTGGAGAGGCGGCAGTGGAGGAGAGGAGGGATCTGGGGTCTGATGTCACTGGGCTGGCCTCGGTTTTTTGTTTTTTCTTTCTTTTTTTTTTTTTTTTTTTTAGATGGAGTCTCACTCAGAATGCCCAGGCTGGAGTGCAATGGCGTGATCTTGGCTCACTGCAACCTCCTCCTCCCGGTTTCAAGTGATTCTCCAGCCTCAGCCTCCTGTGTAGCTGGGATTACAGGTGCATGCCACCATGCCTGGCTAATTTTTGTGTTTTTAGTAGGGACGGGGTTTCACCGTGTTGGTCAGGCTGGTCTCAAACTCCTGACCTCATGATCTGCCCACCTCGGCCTCCCAAAGTGCTGGGATTACAGGCATGAGCCACTGTGCCCGGCTGAGCTGGCCTCGTTTTATGCCCACTGCCCAGCAGAAGGGGCTCAGGGGTACACTCAGAGGGTTACAGGCAAAGCAGAGAAACTACACCTTCTCTGGGCACGTGGGGCATAGAGGGAGGTAGAGTTTTTTTGGACCCTGGACGTGTGGGGTCCATCCCCCTCTTATTTCCTGGAGGAGCCCCAATTTGTTACCACATCCACACCCCATGCAAAAGTAGAGGGGAGATTCCAATTTACACTAAAGCCAAAGCTCTGTCCTGTTGGGCCACGGCCAGGGCATTCACCAAACCCCCCCTCCACGGCCCAGCTCCTGACACCGGGGATGTCTGGCCTCTCTCTGGGGAGATCCCACGTTCCCTGCAGTCTACCTCCCATCCAGAAGCTTCTGGAATCCCTCCCTTTTGCCCCAGGTCCGCCTTCCCCTCCACAAGCCTCACCTCCAGTCCTCTCCTTGGAGATGCCGTCCCCACCTCCAGGAGCCCACCCAGACGGACCCAGTGAGAAAGGCTGCCTGGCTCTGGGCCTGTCCCGTGAGCCAGAACCTGCCACATGGACTGGCCCCGACTGCCCTGCTCCACGGTGAAGGCAGGTAGGACAGGATAGGCGTCCCCACCCCTCTCCTCTGGCCTTCACCTCACTGGCAGAGAAGAGCCCCTCGCAGGAGGGAACAGGGTGGGAGATGGGGAGGAAGCCCGGCCTGAAGGAGTGGGTGCTGGTGCCTGTCCCACTGCTCTAATTCCTGCTGCTGTGTCCACGCTGATCACAAAAGGACACGATCATATTCACCTGACTGGGGTGCGGGAGCGGGGGCCTCTCGGAGCCCCTTCTCCACATGGGTTGGGGGGCCTCACCCGGCAGTATTGCCACAGTAAAGGGGCCGGGTGTCCACATTTACAGAGGCAGAAACAAAGAGATTCAACTCCCCTCATCACTGCAGGTGGGTGAGCAGGGTCATAGTCAAAGCAGTGACTCTCAAATGTTGGAATTGCTGACTATGAGAAAGACAAGAACTCTCTTATCTCTGAGACTGGCAGCCTGCGGACAGTAGCCCCCTCCTTCACCAAAGAAGCTCCTGGGTGGGACTTTGGGGTGACCCACCTCTTGGCTGTCCAGAGTCATTGTGGATGGGTTCTGGTGCCCTGTGTGTTGTCCTGGGCAGACATCCTTTCAGGATGGAAAGCCGCCTCTTCACCTGTGTCCTCCAGCAACATCTCACCATGGGCCTCTGGTTCTGTGCTCAGCTGGTCTCCTCCCCAACCCCTGCTCTTCCTCAGCCACCCATGCTCTCAGATGCACAGCTGACCTTGTCCCTCTACAGCTGAAAATCCCCAGTGCCTGCAGTACAAAGGCCAGACCCCTTAACCCACCCCTGCCTACCTCTGGACTCATCTCCCACCCCACTCTCCACCCCTGCGATTTCACCCCTCAGTAATATTAAGTTGCTTATAGTCCCAAACCTTCCCCTGACACACAGAGTCTGTTTGATTCCTCTAGGACTTTGTATATGTTTTTCCCCTTGGCTGGAATTCAACATTCTCATCTGCCTGGAGAACCTTCAAAACCCAGTTACCCTGGACAGCTTTCACAGACACCCCCCTTCACTGTCTCTCTAGAGTGACCTGTCCCTTGGTTTTGCTCCATAGTATTTGACCGAGTATGTGTGTATGTCTGTCTCCCCAGCACAGCAGACGGGACTTACCAAGGGCGGGCCACACATCTGAAAAATTAGGGGCCGAGTCCAGCACTGGGCTGGGCACAGGCAGGCCCCCAACAATGGTGCATGGCCCAGATGAAATGAAGCAGCCTTCCCCCGGTCTTGGCCCCAGGAAGCATCTCTGAAGTGTGGTGAGGATCTGGGGGTCACAGTGGATATCCCCCAAAGGCCAGCCTTGGGAATGCTCCTGGCTTCCACTCGAACAAAGCCCCCCTTCTCCTCCCAGAACACCCTGGCCGGGAGTGACACTGATGGATCACTCACCCTCCTGCCGACTGCACAGCCCCATCCTGGGCTCTGGCAGACCATGAGCACTGGCTTCCCAGCAGAACCTGGCTTGACCCCAACAAGGCAGACATTGTGACGTTCACCCATGTAGAGATGTAGAGAAGAGCCATCTCAGACCGCTGACCTCTGCAACCAGCAGATAATCAGCGTCTTGTTTAAGACTAAGTTAACTTTAAGACTAAGTTTGGGCCGGGCGTGGTGGCTCACGCCTGTAATCCCAGAACTTTGGGAGGCCGAGGCAGGCGGATCACAAGTTCAGGAGATCGAGACCATCCTGGTTAACACAGTAAAACCCTGTCTCTACTAAAAAAAAAAATCAGCCGGACATGGTGGTGGGCGCCTGTAGTTCCACCTACTCAGGAGGCTGAGGCAGGAGAATGGCATGAACCCGGGAGGTGGAGCTTGCAGTCAGCTGAGATCATGCCACTGCACTCCAGCTGGGGCGACACAGTGAGACTCCGTCTCAAAAAAAAACACAAAAACAAAAAAACTAAGTTTGCGTGGCTGGGCACAGTGGCTCATACCTGTAATCCCAGCACTTTGGGAGGCCGAGGTGGGTGGATCACCTGAGGTCAGGAGTTTGAGACCAGCCTGGCCAACATGGTGAAACCTCGTCTCTGCTAAACATACAAAAATTAGCCGGGCATGGTGGCGCATGCCTGTAATCCCAGCTACTCGGGAGGCTGAGGCAGGAGAATCGCTTGAACCTGGGAGGTGAAGGTTGCAGTGAGCTGAGATCATGTTACTGCACTCCAGCCTGGGTGAGAGAGTAAGACTCTGTCTCAAAAAAAAAAAAAAAAAAAAAAGACTCAGTTTGTAGGATTTTATTACATCAACCAGAGGAGAAGACTGAGGTCCAGAGAGGAAAACAGACTCACCCAAGCTCCCCACCAGGCCTCCTGACTCATTGCCCAGTGCTCCCTGCCTGTCCTGCCTGACCTCCTCACATGACAGGGACAGAGGCCCCAGCTCACACGTCCACTGCTGATTCCGCAGAGGCAAAAGGTTGGAAAAACCAAGCCAAGTCCATTTCTCTGGGTGTGCAAGTGAGCAAATTTTGTGGACAGAGAAGCCTGTGTGCCCTGAATCATGCAAAGGAACCAATTAACCAATTTTAGTAGAAGTTGGAACTTGCAGGAACTGAGTGCTCTGCCAATAGCTCCTCCTTGTGCCCTGCGTCCCCCTGAAGCAGGTGGCGGTATGCCACGATATCAACCTGGATTTAGAGTTTCTTAGCTTCGTGAGAACTCAGAACACACACCGCCTGCATCCCCGAGGCCAGCTGGGTGGCTCTGGCCTATTTATAGTGTCCTCATCCATCTTCTTTTCTTTTGATCAGGGCAGGACCTGATCTCGGAGGAGCTGCAAATCTCGGCATGCTTGACAAATTCCAGCAGGGCATGAATCATGGGCTCCTGCCTCGTGAGGGCCCTCCTCTGCCAACGGGGCTGGTGGAGCTCTGGGGCTTGCCTGCTGCCCAGCTTGGAGCCAGAGCCGGGCCTGATGGAGTCCTCCCTGCACATTCCAGAGGAGCTCAAGCCAGCTTTCCCCCCGGGATCTCACCTGACACTGCAAGGCAGAGTGCCCCACGAAGAGAGGGTTTCCTTCGCTTGCCTTTTTGCCCTGGCAAGACTGGCAACCAGGAGTCCATGAGCACTGGTGCCTCCTCAGAGGTGGCACCTCTTTCTGGGAAGCCACAGACAGAAGGTCTCAGACAGCTGTGCCCTTCCTGCTGCCCTCCAGCTGCCAGAAGGCCAGAGTTCCCACGTGCCCTGGAATGTGGGACCTTCTTTGAGATGTCCACTTGGGAACCTGTCCTCAGGCCCTGGGGTCAGCACACAGGTGGGCAGTTTCTTTGGGCTCAGGGTCAGGCTTCTACTGGTGGGTGAAGGCAGCCCTTTGTCTCATGTCTTGCCCCAGCGTTCCTGAGTAGCGGGCTCCCTCCCCCATCCTCTTGGCAACTGTCCCTCCCTGCTCCCTCCTGGTGACCACAGCCAAGCCAAGAGGCCTGTGCTCTGTTCCCCACACATCTACGTAGAGTGGCTGGACACCGGTGTTGAGTGCTGTGGAGGTGGCTGGAGGGAGAGGACATTCCATTGTAATGATGGCAGAAATAGCCATGATCTTTCAGCCACTGCTGAAACTGCTGGAGTCAGGCCCTTCCCAGGTATGATTTGCCCTCCCTGATGGTGCATTTGTCTCCCAGATGTGCAGATGTGGAAGCCGATGTCCTGGGGATCAGGGGAACCTGAGGGAGGAGGCAGGGGGCCAGGACTGGCTCCTAAGCTCTGCAACCCCAGTGTTGCCGTCTGTCTTTCAATCTTTAAAAAGAAGATACAATCATATAATTAGGCAATCTCAGCACTTCGGGAGGCTGAGGTGGGGCAGATCATTTGAGGTCAGGAGTTCGCGACCAGCCTGGCCAACATGGTGAAATCCCATCTCTACTAAAAATGCAAAAAAATTAGCTAGGTGTGATCTCAGCTACTCAGGAGGCTGAGGCAGGAGGATTGCTTGAACGAGGAGGTGGAGGTTGCAGTGAGCTGAGATCGCACCACTGCTCTCCAGCCTGGGCAACAGGGCAAGATTCTGTCTCAAAAAAAAAAAATAATAATAATAATAATAATTAGCATGCTGACACTGTCTCTACCTTTTCTGGGTCTCTACCATTCCTGTAGAATCATTCTTGCCCACAATCACCTGCCCGTCTCTCTTGCACCCCAGAAAAGTTATGCAAGTTGAGGAAGAGAAAAAAATAATCTGACATGTACTGTCTGTATTCTCCCATGACAATAATCTCTCTGTGGGGGGAGGGGTGTCCATGTCCACCACGGTATTGAATGAATATTGAACAAATGGCCGAATGTGCATGAAGGAGACAGTGGGTGGTTCAAGTGGGGTTGTTCTTGCTTCCCCATTACAAGCAGGACATAAGCGGGGGGCCAGGGAGGACAGGGCCAGGCTGGCAGAGTGTCATCAACTCACGGCTGCTGGGGTGGGTGGCCCTCCTGTCCAGCTACAGCATCAGGGGGTGGGTGAACGTGTTAGGAGGGGACAGAAAAGTAGGGGCCCCTGCCCCCTACCCCCTACCCCTACCCCCACTCTCACTCTGCCAATCCTACCTCAGAACAGTTTTATTTTATTTTATTTTATTTTTGGGACGGAGTCTTGCTCTGTCACCCAGGCTGGAGTGCAGTGGCTTGATCTCGGCTCACTGCAACCTCTGCCTCCCTGGTTCAAGCAATTCTCTTGCCTCAGCTTCCTGAGTAGCTGGGACTACACGTGCGGACCACCATGCCCAACTAATTTTTGTGTTTTTAGTAGAGATGGGGTTTCACCATATTGGCCAGGTTGGTTTCGAACTCCTGACCTCAGGTGATCCGCCTACCTTGGCCTCCCAAAGTGCTGGGATTATGGGCATGAGCCACCGCGCCCGGCCCTCAGGGCAACTTTAGTGCTCCTCCCTATACCCAGCAGGGGCAGAGGAAAGTCCCCAGGGAAAGTCCTCTTTGAGCCATTGGTGACAGCATGGTTAGTAGTAGTTACAATGCCAAAATATAAAAAGAATAATTTAAGAAAAGATTTTGTGTGCAATTTTGCAGAGGGAATGTCTTGCCCTTTTTTCTCCACTCAAAAGGAAGGGAGGGTATTCAAAATAGTCAAAAAGTGGGAACAGCCCAAATCTCTCCTGGCTGATGAGTAGATAAACAAACTGTAGTGTATCCATAGCGTGACCCGTTACTCAGCCTTCAAAAGGAAGGAAGCACCAATTTACACCCCAATGTGCAGGAACAGTGAAATGTGATGCTGAGAAAGCAGCCAGGCCCAAGAGGCCACATAGTGTGTGATTCCACTGACACAAACCACCCAGGACAGGCAAATCCATAGCGTCAGGAAGCCAGTTATCGGTTGCTGGGGGCTGGCAGGGGATTGATGATGACTTTCGGGCTTCTTTTTGGGGTGATCCAATGTTCTGGAATTAGATAGCGGTGATGACTGCACAACTCTGTGACTATGCTGAAAGCATTGAATTGTACACTTTAAAGTGGGTAAGTTTTAAGATATGTGAAGTGTGTCTCCTTTTTTTCTTCTTTTTAAATTTATTTTTTGGGCCGGGTGCAGTGGCTTACGCCTGTAATCCCAGCACTTTGGGAGGTCGAGGTGGGCGGATCACAAAGTCAAGAGATTGAGATCATCCTGGCCAACATGGTGAAACCCCATCTCTACTAAAAATACAAAAATTAGCTGGGCGTGGTGGCACATGCCTGTAGTCCCAGCCACTCAGGAGGCTGAGGCAGGAGAATCGCTTGAACCTGGGAGGTGGAGGTTGCAGTGAGCCAAGATTGTGCCATTGCACTCCAGCCTGGGGACAGAGTGAGAGTCCATCTCAAAAAAAAAATTTTTTTTTTAGAGACGGGGTTTCATTATGTTACCCAGGCTGGTCCTGAACTCCTGGGCTCAACTGATCCACCCACCTTGGCCTCCCAAAGTGTTGGGACTGCTGGCATGTACCGCCGTACCTGGCCCTTGCATTGCATTTTTTTTTTTTTTTTTGAGACGGAGTCTCGCTCTGTCGCCCAGGCTGGAGTGCAGTGGCACGATCTCAGCTCACTGCAAGCTCCGCCTCCCGGGTTCACGCCATTCTCCTGCCTCAGCCTTCCGAATAGCTGGGACTACAGGCGCCCGCCACCACGCCTGGCTAATTTTTTTGTATTTTTAGTAGAGACGGGGTTTCATCGTGTTAGCCAGGATGGTCTCCATCTCCCGACCTCATGATCTGCCCGCCTCAGCCTCCCAAAGTGCTGGGATTACAGGCGGGAGCCACCGCGCCAAGGTTGAAGGGAAATGTAATAGTTTAACTTGAGAACTTAAACGTAGGTCACTCAGACTTCTCTTAGAGACGGAGATGGTGCAAGAAAATGCAGGTTTTGCCAGGCGCAGTGGCTCACGCCTGTAATCCCAGCACTTTGGGAGGCTGAGGCGGGTGGATCACCTGAGGTCAGGAGTTCGAGACCAGCCTGACCAACAAGGAGAAACACCGTCTCTACTAAAAGTACAAAAAAATTAGCCAGGTGTGGTGGTGCATGCCTGTAATCCCAACTACTTGGGAGGCTAAGGCAGGAGAATCGCTTGAACCCGGGAGTTGGAGGTTACAGTGAGCCGAGATCGTGCCATTGCATTCCAGCCTGGGTGACAAGAGTGAAACATAAATAAATAAATAAATAAATAAATGAATAAGGCTAGGCACAGAGGCCTATGCCTGTAATGCCAGCACTCTGGGAGGCTGAGGAGGGAAGACAGCTTGAGGTTGGGAGTTTGAGACCAGTCTGGGCAACGTAGCAAGACCCTGTCACTACAAACATTAAAAAGAAAAAATTAGCCAAGCATAGTGGTATGTGCGTGTAGTCCCAGCTACTCAGGAGGCTGAGGCAGGAGGATCACTTGCGCCCAGGGGTTTGAGGCTGCAGTGAGCTGTGGTCATGCCACTGCCCTCCAGCTTGGGTGACAGAGTGAGACCCAGTTTCAGGGAAACAAAAAGGGAGGGAGGTATATAAAGAAGAACAGTAATCAGTAATCAGTAAACAGTAATCAGGGCCGGGCGCAGGCTCATGCCTGTAATCCCAGCACTTTGGGAGGCCGAGGCGGGCAGATCACGATGTCAGGAGATCAAGGCCATCCTGGCTAACATGGTGAAACCCCGTCTCTACCAAAAATACAAAAAAATTAGTCAGGCGTGGTGGCGGGTGCCTGTAGTCCCAGCTACTCAGGAGGCTGAGGCAGGAGAATGGTGTGAATCTGGGAGGCGGAGCTTGCAGTGAGCCGAGACTGTGCCACTGCACTCCAGCATGGGCGATAGAGCGAGACTCCATCTCAAAAAAAAAAAAAAAAGAACAACAGTAATCAAGTGAGACAATATTCCCCCATACTGGCTCCATGATAACGTTTATGTGCATCAGGTGGGGGGCCAGGAAACAAGATCGACAATGACGATGATAATAATAGTGATAGGAGCAAGGATATTCAGCAGTGTGAACTCAGCAGGTGTGGACCCTCTTCCGGGAACACATGCATCTCCCTTACCTGAGCCTGGAGTCAGCAGCGCCCCCAGTCACTGCCCCCAAACGCAGCTCCCATGCCCTCCTGGGGCTTGTGTGCTCAGCCGGGCCCTTCATTCTCGTTCCCCGGGACTAGATGGGGGTGCGGCGTGTGAGGGGAGCCCCATCTTCACGCTGTGCACTCTGAGACTCCGTTTGCTGTATGTCTTGCAGAGCTGGGCATCCTCACCCTGTAGAGAGTGAGGGGCTCAGGAGTCCCAGGAGCAGTGGGCAGTATGACCAGTGCCTGTGTGGCCGGCCACTGCTCGGGGTCAGCAGCATCCTAAGTGTGTGTGTATGCACAGGGCTCACTCTCAGCATGGTAGCCACGGAGCCCAGGGCTCAGGCTGGTCCCTGCTCTGCTCAGGGACAGTGTGGTGGGCACCTGCACAGGGAGCCAGGCAGGCGCAGAGGGGTAGAGCCCGTGCTTGGCCACTAGGGGCCAGTGCAGCCCTGAGATGGGCCCAGTGGGCACAGGCAGGTTGGGTGAGCGTGGGGCGAGGGCATGGCCACAGGACCTTGTTGTTCCTCCCCACCCAGGCTCCCCAGGGAGATGCAAGAGCAATTTTGGACACAAGACCTCAGCCCATCGCTGTGAGCCCACAGCATTTCCAGGCAGGCTGGAGATTCGTCTCTGGCTTTTGTGCATGCCAGCTAACCTTCCTGGAGCTTTCCAGAACCTTCTTGGAGCTAAAGCCTCCCTGGAGCAGGTTGTTCAGGTGCTGGCATCTCAGGGAGCACCTGAGGGCGCCGAACTCCCAGGAGGAGGCTTCACGAGGGGGCCTGGGTAGCCGTACGCGACAGCCCACAGGCAAGAAATCCCAGCATTTGTATTAGACAAGTTCTGGCAACTTCCAAGCAGGAAAACATTTTTTCTTTGTAGTCATAATGTTATCCTGGGCTTCCAGGGAAGCGCTAAGTACATAAGACCTGCTTGATTAGGATCTAAATTCCCTGTAGCCCCTTGCCTCTATTAACTCTATGTTCAGGCTTCATTTTTGCTCCGTGTTTTAACTTTCACAATTTTCCATGTGTCAAACTCCACCAACTGTAAGGCGTCAAGAGGAGGCACAGGGGTGCAATGGGCCTGTTCCCAAGAGGTTTCCCCCTGAATTCCAAAAATAGGGCAAAGTGGAGCTTGGCCTGGACTCACTCGGCTTTTGCCTATGGGTGACTTCTTGTAGCTCCTTGCTGTTTACCGACTGGCCCAGGAATTTATTGTGTAAGGAACAGATTCCAGAAGTCATGTAGCTTCTGGTTGCAGCCCCTGGTACAAAGCAAATTTTGAAGTCCTTTCTACAGCATGTACAACACTAGAAATCCATCGTGTCTGCCTTCTTTTTTTTCTAAATTCTATTTTTGTTTTAAAAAATGCTCACTTCCCGTGAAACACCTCCGGGCAAGTGCAAAATACAAACATCAATTACAATCCATTGAGCCCCTGAGAAAGGCCGCAAGCAGCAATTCTAGGCACAGAAAACTGGTCAGTGGCTCTCAGGGTGACAGGTGCAAGAATGACCCAGGGCACTGTTACTCAACTCCAAGCCCCCTCCCCACCCTGAGAGTCATGAGTGGGCCACTGACCCCCAGAGATGGTGAGCACATGGGGGCCAGGGAGGAGAGACCGTGCTCCAAGCCAACCCCAAAGGGGAAGGACATGAGCCAGGCAGTGACCTGTGGGAGCCACAGACTCGGGCAGTGGACAAGCCCACCACATAGGTCGCTGCCCTTTACAAAGCCCCACATATATCCCTTCTGCTCTCTAGGAATCAGCTCCACTTTCTGGAAACACATTGGGTGGACTGGATCAGTGTCCAAGTACAGACCCCTTGGGAAATCACCTGAAAGATGCAGCCCCTGCCTCTGCTCCAACACAGATGTGTGACCACATTCAATTCACATAATGAAGATGGAGAGGAGGCAGCCTTGAACTCATGCTAGGAAACAGCAACTGTGATAGTAGTAAATGCTATTCCTGGAAGATCCATGCCTGAGCCAGGCCCTGTGCCAACCGCTTCACGCCGATTGTCTTGTTAATCCTTCAACAACGCTAGGAGTCTAGGACTATTGTGTCCAGTTAGAACGAGGAGTTAGGACTTGGTGAAGGTCACACAACTAGTTAGTGGCAGAATTAAAGCTCAACCCCTCGAAGGTGCCAGTCATTCCAAACTCGTGATTTTTGATGCGGCTGGACCACTTGGCCGTCTCAGCACAAACTGCGGCCTCCGTCTTTTTAGTCCCACTCCCCTCCCCACTTACTTAAAATTGTGGATTCTAGGCCAGGCGCGGTGGCTCATGCCTGTAATCCCAGCACTTTGGGAGGCTAAGGTGGGTGGATCACCTGAGGTCACGAGTTCCAGACCAGCCTGGCCAACATGGCGAAACCCTGTCTCTACTAAACACACACAAATTAGTCAGGACTGGTGGTGTGTGCCTATAATCCCAGCTACTCCAGAAGCTGAGGCAGGAGAATTGCTTGAACCCAGGAGGTGGAGGTTGCATTGAGCTGAGATCGTGCCACTGTCCTCCAGCCTGGGTGAGAGAGCAAAACTCCGTCTCAAAAATAAATAAAGTAAAATAAAATAAAACTGTGGACTCTAAATAGGGTATGGTGGTTCATACCTATAATCCTAGCACTTTGAGAGGCTGAAGTGGGAGGATCTCTTGAGCCCAGAAGTTTGAGATCAACCTAGGTAACATAGCGAGACCCCATCTCTATTTAACAATAAATAAAAATAGGCCGGGCACGGTGGCTCATGCCTGTAATCCCAGCACTTTGGGAGGCCGAGGTGGGCGGATCACGAGGTCGGGAGTTCGAGACCAGCCTGACCAACATGGAGAAACCCCGTCTCTACTAAAAATACAAAATTAGCCAGGTGTGGTGGTGCATGCCTGTAATCCCAGCTACTAGGGAGGCTGAGGCAGAATTGCTTGAACCTGGAAGGCGGAGGTTGTGGTGAGCTGAGATTGTGCCATTGCACTCCAGCCTGGGCAACAACAGTGAAACTCTGTCTCAAAAAAAAAAAAAAAAGCTGCTGACTCTAGATGCAGGCATAGGGAAAAGTACACAAATCATGTGTTTGGAGTTCAAAGTGTGATCATGAAGCTGACACTCTGGTAACCCTCAGGTCCAGAAGGGGATGCCCCCTGCCCCCCCAGGAGCCCTCCTGAATGTGCCCATAGTCACCTCCTTGTTTTTCTTCATCTTTCCCCTATTTGTGCACACCTCTAAACGTTATGGTGGAGTTGGGCTTGCTGTCGGTCGGTCTAAGTGTGAATGGAATGATCTTTTGTCTTTGCTGGACATCCTGTTAGTGAGATTCATCCATCCTCCCCTGTCCCTAGGTGCTGGGCAGTCCCTGTGGTTACCTCGCAGCCTGCAGGTGTCTTATTACAGAAAAGCAGGCCCACACCTGAACCCACTGGCTGCAGCTGAGTTTTGTTTATTTAAACCCAACCCACTCTGCTTAAAGCCTTATTGCAAAACAGGCACTCCTGGGGTTCTCTGGTTTTTCCTCCTGCCTGGGTCCCCTTCAGGTCCGCCCAGTAGCCTTCCACTGGGAGGCTCCAGGCTCAGGGACCCGCCCAGCCTTCCTGCCCCAGAACTCCTGTCCTTTCATCCTTCCCCGAAAAATCCCAGTGGAAGGGTATATGAGGGGTGGGGAGGTCCCCCAATTAAGGGGGGACTTTTCTCACATTAAGGAGACGGACTTTTCTCCTTCCTCCCCTCCCTCCACACACACATTTCCCAACAGGACTCTCCAGTAGAAACCTCGAATTAAAAGGTTCCAAAGCAACTTCACCTTTTAGATCAATATAACGTCTTCAAATCCTTGCTACTGGGAAGAAAATGCTCACATTGGGCTTCAGCCCAAAGACATTATTTCAGCAGCTTTGAGCGAAGTTGGCTGAGTATGCGTGTGACACACACACAGACACATCGCTCCGGGGGAGAAACCCTTCCGGTTCTCCACAGCAGCCCACGGTCCTCGTTGAGACTGGACTCATCTGAGCTCAGCTCCGCGATTTGGCTGCAGGATCCGACCCTCCCTTGCCAAAAAGACCCGTTCTAGGGGTGACTGCGCATTACTCCCACACCCACCGCTCCGACCGGCCCCAGGAGAAGCCCTTCCAGGAGAGGAGAGGCGCCCCCCACCTACCGTCCCCGACCACTGGGAGGCCTAAGGGCTGCACTGGACTCTGGCGCCCCGAGAGCCACCGAGGGAGTGCGCGCCCTTCCCAGCCGCTGGTGGCACAGTCCCAAAGCCCCGCCCATGTGGGGGGTCGCGAAGTCCTAAGCCTCCACCCCCTCTATCGCTGTGCCCCATCCGGAGGCGGGTGTACCCGTCACGCAGACCTAAAGCTGCCCCCGGCCCCCCGTGGTTCCCCGCAGGAGGCGGGGGTGTGTGTCGCTTTTCTGAAAGCTCTAAGGTCTCTGCCCCCCGCCCCCCGCTGTCCTCTGTAGGAGGCTGGGCAGCGGCTGTGGCACAGCTCTAAATCCCTGCGGGTGCTTGCCCCAGGCGGGTTCCAGGGCCCGCAGACCACCCCCCTCTTCCTTCCCCCTAACCCGCTTCTGGAGGAGCCCGACGCTCTGGGATTCCGCGATGCGTCCGCGAACGCTCGGGTCGGGCCGCACGCGGGAGATGAGCGCGCCTCCGCCGTCCTCTCCAAATTCCTTATGTCAACCGCGGTTTTCTTCTTTCATTTAAAAGTTGCGCTTTAAACCAAGTGGGACGCAGATCCGGTAGCTGCCTATTGGGTTTCAAAGTCCAGGGAGTTTTAGTCGGGGGGAAGCATTTTAGCCTCCGTGCGTCTTGCTGTAAAATGGGTAACCCTACTTGACAGCCTCCGCAGTGCTTAGTGGGGGGGCTCCCTGGCCCCTCGGCGCCAGCCCTCCGCCCCCGGTCCTACGCGCGCGGCACTCCTGGCGGCGGTCTCCGTGGATCTGTTCTGCCCGGGTGGGGAGCCAGGCTCGGAGCCGCGGCCCCGGGCCCGAGGTGCTGAGCCACCGCCCCACGGGTAGCGGCCACCGGGGGCCCCAGCCCCACCTTTCCCGGCCCTGTTACCTCGGCCCCGCCCCCCCGGGAGGCTGGGTGGGGAGGCCTCCGGGGAGTAGGCCCCCAGTCCCCGTCCCGGCCGCGCCCTCGCGTCTCCATAGCGATCCTCTCGGCGCGCACCTCCGAGCCGGCTCCCCCCGGGGCCGAACAATACGCCGCTGGGCCGGGGGCGGGGCGGGGCCGGGCCGGGGGCGGGGAGAACGCGGGCGGAGGGGGCGCGGGCCAAGCACACCGCCCAGGCAGCAGCCGGCCGCCGGGGTCTGCGCGGCGCGGAGCCGCCCAGCCCGCTCCGGGAACTCAGCCCCCGCCCCGCGCCGGGCCCGCCCCGCTTCCCACGCCTGTCCGGCCGAGCCCGCGCCGGAGCCACCTGGAGCCGCCTGGAGCCGCCGCCGCCGCAGGTTGATGCGCGGCGCCCTCCCGGGACGCGCCGAGGAGCCATCTTGAAACCAACTTCGCAAACTTTCGCAAAGTGCTCTCGAAGTGGAAGCTGCGGGGGAGGCCGGGCGCGCGGTCCCCACGGTCCCCGCCAGGGTCCCCGGGGAGGCGGGACGCGGACCGCCCCGAGGGCCGAGCGCCGGGCGCCCGGGAGCCGCTCCTCGGCCTCGCCGGGTGGATGCGGAGGCGCGCCGGGTGCATGGATTGTGTTCGGGCGCCCGGCTCGGGCTCGGGCTCGGGCTCCGGGCCATGGCGCCGCCGCCGCCCGTACTGCCCGTGCTGCTGCTCCTGGCCGCCGCCACCGCCCTGCCGGCGATGGGGCTGCGAGCGGCCGCCTGGGAGCCGCGCGTACCCGGCGGGACCCGCGCCTTCGCCCTTGGGCCCGGCTGTACCTACGCGGTGGGCGCCGCGCGCACGCCCCGGGCGCCGCGGGAGCTGCTGGACGTGGGCCGCGATGGGCGGCTGGCAGGACGTCGGCGCATCTCGGGCGCGGGGAGCCCGCTGCCGCTGCAAGTCCTCTTGGCGGCCCGCGGTGCCCCGACGGCGCTGAGCTGCCGCCTGCGGGCGCGCGCGCACCATCCCGGCTGCGGAGCCCGTGCCTGGCTCTGTGGAACCGGTGCCCGGCTCTGCGGGGCGCTCCGCTTCCCCGTCCCCGGCGGCTGCGCGCCGGCGCAGCATTCGGCGCTCGCAGCTCCGACCGCCTTACCCGCCTGCCGCTGCCCGCCGCGCCCCGGGCCCCGCTGTCCCGGCCGCCCCATCTGCCTGCCGCCGGGCAGCTCGGTCTGCCTGCGTCTGCTGTGCGCCCTGCGGCGCGCGGCTGGCGTCGTCCGGGTGGGACTGTCGCTGGAGGCCGCCACCGCGGGGACGCCCTCCGCGTCGCCATCCCCATCGCCGACCCTGCCGCCGAACTTGCCCGAAGCCCGGGCGGGGCCGGCGCGACGGGCCCGGCGGGGCACGAGCGGCAGAGGGAGCCTGAAGTTCCCGATGCCCAACTACCAGGTGGCGTTGTTTGAGAACGAGCCGGCGGGCACCCTCATCCTCCAGCTGCACGCGCACTACACCATCGAGGGCGAGGAGGAGCGCGTGAGCTATTACATGGAGGGGCTGTTCGACGAGCGCTCCCGGGGCTACTTCCGCATCGACTCCGCCACGGGCGCCGTGAGCACGGACAGCGTACTGGACCGCGAGACCAAGGAGACGCACGTCCTCAGGGTGAAGGCCGTGGACTACAGTACGCCGCCGCGCTCGGCCACCACCTACATCACTGTCTTGGTCAAAGACACCAACGACCACAGCCCGGTCTTCGAGCAGTCGGAGTACCGCGAGCGGGTGCGGGAGAACCTGGAGGTGGGCTACGAGGTGCTGACCATCCGCGCCAGCGACCGCGACTCGCCCATCAACGCCAACTTGCGTTACCGCGTGTTGGGGGGCGCGTGGGACGTCTTCCAGCTCAACGAGAGCTCTGGCGTGGTGAGCACGCGGGCGGTGCTGGACCGGGAGGAGGCGGCCGAGTACCAGCTGCTGGTGGAGGCCAACGACCAGGGGCGCAACCCGGGCCCGCTCAGCGCCACGGCCACCGTGTACATCGAGGTGGAGGACGAGAACGACAACTACCCCCAGTTCAGCGAGCAGAACTACGTGGTCCAGGTGCCCGAGGACGTGGGGCTCAACACGGCTGTGCTGCGAGTGCAGGCCACGGACCGGGACCAGGGCCAGAACGCGGCCATTCACTACAGCATCCTCAGCGGGAACGTGGCCGGCCAGTTCTACCTGCACTCGCTGAGCGGGATCCTGGATGTGATCAACCCCCTGGATTTCGAGGATGTCCAGAAATACTCGCTGAGCATCAAGGCCCAGGATGGGGGCCGGCCCCCGCTCATCAATTCTTCCGGGGTGGTGTCTGTGCAGGTGCTGGATGTCAACGACAACGAGCCAATCTTTGTGAGCAGCCCCTTCCAGGCCACGGTGCTGGAGAATGTGCCCTTGGGCTACCCCGTGGTGCACATTCAGGCGGTGGACGCGGACTCTGGGGAGAACGCCCGGCTGCACTATCGCCTGGTGAACACGGCCTCCGCCTTTCTGGGGGGCGGCAGTGCTGGGCCTAAGAACCCTGCCCCCACCCCTGACTTCCCCTTCCAGATCCACAACAGCTCCGGTTGGATCACAGTGTGTGCCGAGCTGGACCGCGAGGAGGTGGAGCACTACAGCTTCGGGGTGGAGGCGGTGGACCACGGCTCGCCCCCCATGAGCTCCTCCACCAGCGTGTCCATCACGGTGCTGGACGTGAATGACAACGACCCGGTGTTCACGCAGCCCACCTACGAGCTTCGTCTGAATGAGGATGCGGCCGTGGGGAGCAGCGTGCTGACCCTGCAGGCCCGCGACCGTGACGCCAACAGTGTGATTACCTACCAGCTCACAGGCGGCAACACCCGGAACCGCTTTGCACTCAGCAGCCAGAGAGGAGGCGGCCTCATCACCCTGGCGCTACCTCTGGACTACAAGCAGGAGCAGCAGTACGTGCTGGCGGTGACAGCATCCGACGGTACACGGTCGCACACTGCGCATGTCCTAATCAACATCACCGACGCCAACACCCACAGGCCTGTCTTTCAGAGCTCCCATTACACTGTGAGTGTCAGTGAGGACAGGCCTGTGGGCACCTCCATTGCTACCCTCAGTGCCAACGATGAGGACACAGGAGAGAATGCCCGCATCACCTACGTGATTCAGGACCCCGTGCCGCAGTTTCGCATCGACCCCGACAGTGGCACCATGTACACCATGATGGAGCTGGACTATGAGAACCAGGTCGCCTACACGCTGACCATCATGGCCCAGGACAACGGCATCCCTCAGAAATCAGACACCACCACCCTAGAGATCCTCATCCTCGATGCCAATGACAATGCGCCCCAGTTCCTGTGGGATTTCTACCAGGGTTCCATCTTTGAGGATGCTCCACCCTCGACCAGCATCCTCCAGGTCTCTGCCATGGACCGGGACTCAGGTCCCAATGGGCGTCTGCTGTACACCTTCCAGGGTGGGGACGATGGCGATGGGGACTTCTACATCGAGCCCACATCCGGTGTGATTCGCACCCAGCGCCGGCTGGACCGGGAAAATGTGGCCGTGTACAACCTTTGGGCTCTGGCTGTGGATCGGGGCAGTCCCACTCCCCTTAGCGCCTCAGTAGAAATCCAGGTGACCATCTTGGACATTAATGACAATGCCCCCATGTTTGAGAAGGACGAACTGGAGCTGTTTGTTGAGGAGAACAACCCAGTGGGGTCGGTGGTGGCAAAGATTCGTGCTAACGACCCTGATGAAGGCCCTAATGCCCAGATCATGTATCAGATTGTGGAAGGGGACATGCGGCATTTCTTCCAGCTGGACCTGCTCAACGGGGACCTGCGTGCCATGGTGGAGCTGGACTTTGAGGTCCGGCGGGAGTATGTGCTGGTGGTGCAGGCCACATCGGCTCCGCTGGTGAGCCGAGCCACGGTGCACATCCTTCTCGTGGACCAGAATGACAACCCGCCCGTGCTGCCCGACTTCCAGATCCTCTTCAACAACTATGTCACCAACAAGTCCAACAGCTTCCCCACTGGGGTGATTGGCCGCATCCCGGCCCATGACCCCGACGTGTCAGACAGCCTCAACTACACCTTCGTGCAGGGCAATGAGCTGCGCCTGTTGCTGCTGGACCCCGCCACGGGCGAGCTGCAGCTCAGCCGTGACCTGGACAACAACCGGCCACTGGAGGCGCTCATGGAGGTGTCTGTGTCTGGTGAGTGGCTGTCGGGGCGGGAGGAGCAGCTCCTGATGGGCCTCCTGGAGAGCCTCAGGAACCCGCCAAGGGCTCCGCCTGGCATGCCGGGGCTCATTTGGGCTGGGCCCGGGCAACTCTGCAAGGATTTGTTGCCGCCAGTTGGATGCTGGGGGCGAGCGCCCCGCCTGGGCCCAGCGAGGGGGAGAGGCACCGCGCCGCTTCCGTCAGCATTTTCCTGGGAGCAGGACTGTGGTTCTCCAAGTTCAAGACTGGGGCTCAGCGCCTTCCTCAGCAGGCTAGTGGCTCCAGAGTTACAGCTATTAAAATGTGGCCTCCGGGTGATCTGGGTCACAGGATTTGCTTGGGGATGCTCTTTCGTCAGCCAGCCACAGGGCTCTCTGGGAAGATCAGAGGTCACTGCCCCTTACCTGTGCCAATTAATTCCAGGGTGGGACCGTTGGAAATTGTCAGATGGGTCCCTGAGTCATCCTATAATGCAACCGGTGTTCCCTTGGTCTGCCTTTTCTGTCTCCTGCAGATAATAGCAGTCGGGCTTAGGTGTGTAGGGCTTTGTGCAAGCTCTTTGAAAAGCATAGCCTCATTTGATCTTGGTTTCTGCCCCTGGACGCGGGCTTGTAATTTGGGTGCTGTTGAAGAGGCCTGCCCAGTTAGTGGTGGAGCCAGTGTGGGAACCTTGCTCGCCTGCTCTGGGGCTGGAGGTGAACAGAAGGGAGAGGAAGCCTCGGCCCAGCCGTCAGAAGCTTGGCCGGTCCTCCATGCCTCTGACCCTGTGTGCTGGGGCTGGTCTGTGGTGCTAGGGAGGGGGACTAATAGAAGGTGTTGGAATTGGGAGTCACAAAAGAGAGAGAAGAACTTCGCGGGACATGGGGGAACAGTAAAGGTCCCCCAGTGGCTCTTTGAGATTTGCCTGACCACCAAGGATGCTGGTGCAGGCAGGTGACCTTATTTGTAAGCCCAAACTACTGCCAAGAAGAGCTCAGATTGGCTGGCTGTTTGAGTCAGTGTTTCAGAGGAATTGTTTAAACAGTGCATTATTAGGATACAACATTGCCACAGGAGCCCTGGAATAATTAAAAAGTTAACTTTCTGATTTGTTTCGTTTCCGAGGTTGGTTGTAATTCTGTAATAGGAAGGGTTGGATAGCTAACAGCTTCCAGTTACAGTTGTTTGCTTTTAAGATGTGAAACTTACAGGTTCAGTTTTGGTATGATATAAACCTTCCACACAATTTTGGCAGTACAGTCTATTTGTTGGTGAATATTTTAGGTTTGTGAGATTGTAAACATGTGTGGAGAATATGGAATAGGCCCTTAAGGGTGAATTAACTGGGGTTATGGATATTCTTAGGAAGTCTTTCTTCTGTACCACTTTATCTTATAGATAAAGCAGAATGGGAAATTTGGTCTGTGTAAAAATGACTTGACCCAATAATAGGGTTTAGATTTAATGAGGGATGAGGTAGTGGGAACAGATCCATGCTGGGGGCAGGGATGTTTTGTGTGTCTGTGGTATCAGTAATGTGGGCCCCCCCAACTGTTAGCCAGACAGCAGGGGTTAGGATGGATTCCCTTCTAAGGAGGTTGGTTCCTGAGGGCTGTCTCACCTGGGGTGCAGCTTAGACCACAGTTGAAAATGGGCTGGGGGCTCCACACTATGTAGTCACTGTCTCAGTGATCCAGTTATTGGCTCTGCTCCTTTGCAGACACACTCGTACTCTTGTGTAAATCAGGTACTGTGTCCTCATGCATCCACACCGCCCCCCCAGACCACCACCGCCCCAACACACACCCAGATGACAGTGGTTACCTTTGACTGGGTTCCAGCAAGCGGTTTTCTTTACTCTTTTATTTGCGCTGTCATGTGTTTCCCTGGTAACTGGGAGCTGAGTGGTGTCATGCTGCTGCTCATTTTACAGATGCAGCCACTGAGGCCCTGGGGTGTTGAGTGACCTTCTCAGGACTGCACAGCCAGTGGGCAGGAGCACTTGGCATTAAACCACGATCCGCAGAAAGCAGCCCGCCCTTCACATTCCCCTCTCTTCCTTCGGAGAACATTTTTGACGAATTAGTTGCTAAACTGAATTATTCCAGGGTCAAACGGGTGCTTTAAAGCAGGCATACGACCGGGCGCAGTGGCTCATGCATGTAATCCCAGCACTGTGGGAGGCCGAGGCGGGTGGATCACCTGAGGTCAGGAGTTCGAGACCAACCTGGCCAACATGGTGAAACTCTGTCTTTGCTAAAAATACAAAAATTAGCCTGGTGTGGTGGCGAGCACCTGTAGTCCCAGCTACTCGGGAGGCTGAGGCGGGAAAATCGCTTGAATCTGGGAGGCGGAGGTTGCAGTGAGCTGAGATCCCACTGCTGCACTGCAGCCTGGGTGACAGAGTGAAACTGTCTCTAAATAAATAAATAAATAAATAAATAAATAAAAGGATGCGCAGAAATCTCAGACCATTTGGCTAGGATTTAATGCTCCAAATGTGCAAAT